>NC_091057.1:85502147-85803452 GCF_000393655.2 Nicotiana sylvestris | reverse complement strand
AAAGCCCTTATCCAGCAAGTCCTTCAACTGCACCTTCAACTCTCGCAACTCTGCCGGGGCCATTCTGTATGGAGGAATAGAGATCGGTTGAGTGTCAGGCAACACATCAATGCTAAACTCAATCTCCCTTTCAGGAGGAAGGCCTGGGAGTTCATCTGGGAAAACATCTGGGAATTCGTTGACCACAGGGATTGATTGTAAAGTAGGCGGTTTCGCCTCCGCATCCCTAACGCGAACGAGATGATAAATGTAACCTTTTCATTTTCCTTGCCTTAAGATAGGAAATAAACCTACCTTTTAGTGTAGCAATATTCCCTTTCCATTCAATGACGGGTTCACCCGGAAATTGGAACCTAACCATCTTCGTACGACAGTCAACATTTGCATAGCATGAGGCCAACCAGTCCATTCCCATTATCACATCAAAATCAACCATTTCTAACTCAAATAAATTTGCCGAGGTTTGACGACTACAAATCATCACAGTGCAACCTCTATATACCCTTCTAGCAATCACAGAATCTCCTATCGGAGTAGATACCGCAAGGGGTTTACTTATCAATTCAGGTTCAATGCCAAACTTATTAGCCACAAAGGGTGTAACATATGATAATGTAGATCCCGGATCAATCAGCGCATATACATCATAAGAAAACACAGATATAATACCTGTAACAACATCTGGAGACGACTCGAGATCCTGTCGACCTACTAGAGCATAGGTTCGATTTTGAGCACCACTCGAACTCGGCACTGCACCTCTACCCCTACCACGACCTGTCGACTGCTGAAAACCCCGTGCTGGAGGTCGAACTGATGAGGAAGAACCAGACACAGATCCAGTCGGCTGAGCCATACCATCACCTCCTCTATTAGGACAATCCCGCATCATATGGCCAGGCTGCCCGCACGAATAGCATGCATCAGAACCTCGACGACACAGTCCAAAGTGGGCCTTGCCGCACTGATCACAATGTGGTGTTGGGGGTCTCATCTGACTAGTATCCCTGTGATGTTGCGAGCCAGATGCCCGCGAACTCTGACCTGGACCAGAATAGGATCGATCATATCGAGGCCTCTGAAACTGTGGAGGAGCACTAGCTACAGGTGGCGCCGAACTCCTCGAAAACTGTGGCCTGATGCGGCCTCTGAAGTCATCAGAATACCCTGCAAATCTCGCCCTCTTATGCTGGCCCCTATCCTGCTCCCTAACTGCCCTCTGCTGGCGCTTACGATCCTCTAGGGTCTGGGCATAAGCTTGAATACGGGAAATATCCATGCCCTCCACCAAGGAGGCTGTCGTACACTCATTTATCAGATGTGGTCCCAACCCATTCACGAACATATGCACCCTATCACTCATCTCGGCCACCATATGGGGAGCATACCTTGCCAAAGAATCAAACTGCATACTGTACTCTCGCACACTCATATTACCTTGTCTAAGGTTCAAGAACTTATCAGCTCTAGCTCGTCGTATCTCAACTGGCAAGTAGTGACGAAGAAAGGCCTCAGAAAATTCCTTCCACACAGCTGGAGGAGGGTTCGGACCCCTGGATCTCTCCCAACTATCATACCAGAGAACCGCTAAATCCCGTAGCCGATAAGAAGCCAACTCTACTGCCTCTGTATCACTAACATGCATAACCCGAAGTGTACGATGAACCTGGTCAATAAAAGTCTGCGGGTCCTCCTTGGGGTCTGATCCGGTAAACACTGGAGGGTCTAAATTAATAAAATCACGAACTCTCGTACTAATTGGTTTATCAGCAACACCTGTATTCTGCCTCTGAGCTTGAGCAGCTACCAAGCTAGTCAATAACTGCAAAGCACTCCGCATATCCTGGTCTGTAGTTCCAGATGGTGGAACTGGAGGTGCTGGGTGCCTCCTAATATCCTCTGGAGGAGACGGGGTAGATGAGGTATGAGACGACATCTCACTCTGAGCCTCACTTTGGCCTGCTCTGGCTTGGGACACCTGACTGGTACCCTCTCCCCCAGCTGTATCAAGCCGTCTACTAATTGTTTGCTTCCTAGTTGAAGGCATCGCTGAAAGAAAACAAGGTGAATACTAGAGATGAACACTTATGACTCAACTCTACGCACGATCTAGATTAAGGAAGAAGGTAACAACCCTAAATGTCATGTAGCCTCTTGATTATAAATGTGGCGCACTACACATCCATAATCAAGACTCTACTAGACACGGCTCATAGACAATCCCTAGGACAGCCTTGCTCTGATACCAAGTTTGTCACGACCCAAACTGGAGGGCCATGACTAGCACCCGACCATACTTGTCGAGCACCAACGTACATTTTATCTAACCTCTTTTTTTATTATCTTTTAGGGTTGACGAGATCAATATAAATGGTAGACATGGATCATGGACAACCAACAATAAAATATGATGGCATGAACATACATAGCAGGGGATGACCAAACAATCAAGAAACTACATATAAGGTACGAGCTACCACGCTACCATGAAAGACTATACAACAAAAACAAGCCGACAAGGCATACCAAACTATACATGAGTCGACACTTGTCTATGAGCCTCTAAATGAACATAAGTGCTACAATATAGCCGGAACAGGGCCCCGACATACCCATAATGTCTCTAACAAAAATGCATACCAAGACCACGGTAAGTCTGGAGAAGGAATCTCGCCAATCTCTGCTGAACTGGACAACCTACTGTGGTGGGGGAGCTGCACCTACCTGTCTATTAGGGCATGCAGCACGACATGCAGCATCCACAAACAAAAGGACGTCAGTACGAATAAAGTACTGAGTATGTAAGGCAGAGAACCATAAATACGAACAGTAATGTAAGCAGGGATAGAGAATATACAACTTGGAATATCTGAGTATCTCTGAGGGCTACTGATATGAAATGCATGATACATATGTATGTATACATAAGCTTTTAAAACATATGCCTCTGTGGGCATCATCATCATCATATCGTACCCAGTCATAATAGGCTTGGTAAAAACGTACTCGGCCGCCATAAGGCTCGGTAGAATCATACCCGACCCCGTGGAGCTCGGTAAAACCCTACTGATCAGTGGTTGCACAATATGTGCCGTACCCGGCCGACTATAGCGTGGCTCGGTAGAGTAAAATAGATACATATATATAATGCATGCTCGACTCATAGAATCACATTCTAAACCTTTCGGAGTGACGTAAGGTCGGTATCCTCTGTACACGTTATTAGGACTAACTCTTCACTATGAACCTTATAAGATTTAGGAAGTACGAACAACATTGATAACATAAGAATAAGAGAAGCAACATTAACATTACTCGTTCCATAAGAGGGAAAGCAATATAAGTACTGCTGGCTTCTAAGAGTAGAGTATCTTTGGAAGATCATTCATTACATTATGTACAATCGGAGTCGTGCAAAAGAAGAAAAGGGATAGCCTCACATACCTTGTATATACTGCCCCAATCACAAGCTATGCAATTTTCACAACTCCTTAGTCTACAATAAGAGAAACGATACTATCGTTATCATTTAAGTGTCATAACTATTATGTATCGACCACAACCTATTTTACGTTGAAACAGACATCACTTCTCCTATTTATATGACTTCACACCATTCAAAACAATCACCAAAAAGCCCAAACAACATCAATAATAAACATATTGAGCCTCCCAAAACAGTCCATGCACAACCTAATTACATCATACATACGACGACCACCGTAGTCGTGTCAAACGACCCGGAAATGTTACGAATAACTATCAGCCCACAACCCTACATATATATGGTGTTTCTCCACACCCTTCTACCTACAAAACTCCACAAAATAGTAGTAAAACACACAGCCCAATAGCAACACAAAACAGTCCACAAAACAGTCCGCTACAAGTGAATAACTCGAACTCACGGCTTCCGATCACCGTCCCGAGAATTCTTACATGTATTGAATGAATTACCATGAATTCACAGCAGAGAAAAATGTATGAAAGATGGCAGTAACTTACCTTACTTTTTGGTTAACTCAGCCCTTCCCTTGGTTCTTCAAACTCTAGGTTTTACCTTCAAATAGAACTTGAAAGAGAGGGACAATTGATTAGGGTTTGTGTGGGATTTTTGGGGAGGAGTTGCAGGGGTTAACTTTGGTTTTTGAGGGTCTGAAATATGGATGAAATAACTGAGTTCATAACCCCTTAAAAGTCCTCTCTTGGCCTACTTAGGTCTTTTAATTTTGTCCTATCATTTTGGCAAGTAGGTGATGCACCTACTTGTCATCTACCAATCTGCGCAGGCTTGCAAAAATAGGAATATCTCTAAATTCCGAGATCGTGTTGACAAACGGTTTATTACGTTGGAAACTAGAATTATAGATATTTAATTTGGTGGGTAGATAACCCCGTAATTCCTTGTAAATTAGGAGAAAAGCTTAGAAATATTTAACCTAATGTTTAAGTAAAATTATGAACCTAAGTTGCGACAACGTTTGTCGACTTTTATTTCATAACTCATTTAACTTCAAGACTTATGATACGGATATTATATGATTCAAATACCTTAATACATGACCTCTTGAGTGTATTAAGAACCTCTAGGTGTACCTGAAAATACGAGTTACAATATCTTTGATTCGTTTAACTTCTAATACTTGTTTATCACCCTTATACACCCTTGTATCACTTAAGACCAATAGGATTAACTTCTTATCATCTCAAAGATAATTCCTTCTTGGATTTATGTTAACTAATATATGGCATGAACTAACACGTGTGGATATGGGTTGTAACACCAAAATGAAAATAAGTGGATATGTGGAAAGTCAGAAAGGATGTGGGTACGTTTTTATCTCATTTCTTCAGTGCAACACCTGCTGAGTCTTCTACTTTCTCTCCTTTTTAATTGTCAATATTGTCTTTGCCTTTATCTGTGTTAGAGAAATGTTTTATTACACTGCCCTTTTTTTACTTTTGTAATCTACCTGGTCCACATTTTCATTCTGATTGTTGTTCTCATTATTTTTGTGAATAACTTTGATCCTCAACAGGCTTCCCCGTTAGCAGCTCCTTTTACTTTAGTATCATAAGTTGGTTATCCACTACTCTATTTGTTGGATTCACATTATAATCTTCATATGCCCAAGGGAAATTTAGCATCTAAACTAATGAAAAAATAAGAGAATATGATGGAAAGTACAACCTGAACGAAATATAGGTCTAAAACACATAAGTTTATCTGATACAGTTCTTTGCAGAGGAATAGAAGTTCAAGTGAAGTTCAGTATTTAAAGTAATGAAAAAAATAAAAGACAATGATGCAAACTCTATACTTGAACAAACAAAGTCTGAATCAAAGTCAAACAATTAAAATTCACTTGATAGCTTTCTTTGCAGAGGAAGGAAGCTCAGTGAAATTTAGCATTTGGAACTTAGCTCTAAGACTTCCACTTGATACATTTCTTCCGAAAGGAATGGAAGACAAACATGAATTAGAATCTAAACATAAACTCTATGTCGTAATAACTCAATTTATTTTTTCTGAAAAGAGTCGATAGTTACTATATGACGATATACTTCTGCATCACCTATAAAACGATATGTAATGTATTAACAAAGCAAATAACGGAAATAATAGGTTTCTAGGTCTGCAGATACAAGGAATATTCTAAAAGGAATGAGTCAAAAGTGATTGGTCACCGCATACTATGAAGATGACACAACAAAATACAGGATATACAATACTTAGATGCTCTAAAAGGTAGATTAATCCATGATTTTTTGTTTATTTTACACTTCTCAAACTGAGAAAGTGAAAGTGGTTCAAGCTATCATTTTCTTCTATACATGTCTTTTGATATATCCTTTCTCAAATATTTATGTATATGAAAGTATCCTGATCCCTTGGCATGATTTCTTATGTTGGCAATTGATTATTAATCTACAAGTGATGTTGTTGTTAGTGGAATGTTGAAATCATGGAGTTATTGAATGAGTCAAGAAACTGGAGTTTTAGGCTACTATTGGATTCTGAGAATCTTGATGGTTTCTTTGGTGAGAGCATTGGCGAGTGTAAAAATCTGCTATAATGATACTAGGCTAGGAAGAAAAGTAGTAGGCAGCTTGTTAGGTGAAGTGGGGCAGTTTTTGGTTGTGACGGATGATAACAACCTTGGTCGTAGAGTAAGTTAAGCCTGGGCATGGAACTAGGAGGGTATTTAGATAGACTTAAACGATAAACATGTAGATAAAGACAGATGCCTTTTGATATCTTGTGAAACAGCAATTTGATATCTTCTTATTGTTTGCCTTATTATGATGCCTATGATATACATTCTTGCGGCAGAAAGATAACAATTTATATTTTAAGTACTTGTTGAAAAATAAGTTTGTCAAGTTAAAAGCAACTTTCTTGCCAATGTCACTGTTTATATATATATAAACTGAACTTATACAAATGACCACACAACTCTGAGGTCATATTCTGCACTTGAGTGATCTCTTCTCTGATTTGCCAAAGTGGAGTGATGTTGCCATACAGAGGTTATTTGCGGTAGAACCTCAGCTTAGGATAAAAGAATATTTCAACTGCTTATATAAACTATTGCAACTACTTATATAAACTATCAGAACTAGGCTTACGATGCAAAACAATGGGACAGAGGATCTTGAGTGATGTATGGTACTGACTACAATAATGTCAGCTTAATAGATCTTGAGTGAGATATGGTACTGACTACATATAATGTTAGCTTGGTCTATTAAGGTTCATTATTTGGATTTCCAGCAAGTACTACAGTGTAGAATGGATAATATCTGGACATCACCAATAGCAACCCCTAGAAACTAGGAAATCAGGTGCGATATCCAAGAGGATTACTTGAACTTCAGGTTTTTATTTGTTTTGGTTATGTGATCAAGACAAAGATCTTCAACAGAGATGTACATGAAATTACATATCTTTACTGAAAACTTATCATCACATGCATATTTTCCTTACGATGAGTGGATGAATGTCCTTGAACTAGTCGGAAGTAAAAGATCAGTGACTATTTGGATAACTAAAAGTAAGTTAGATTCAATAGACTACTAAAAACGTTCTCTTATTAGTGACTAATATTAGTATATCACACTATATTTTTAATGTGATCTGACTAGATATGTAACTTAAGACATTAGTATGACCCTTTTTAAGTCATAAACATGGTAACTAATTTTCTTTTGAGTATGTTAACTGAACACACACACGAAGATGCACACTTGTATAAGTTATGTGCATGTTAAATGTATACACTAAAGCTGCAGGAGAGCTACCAATTATGTGCTAGATATGCCTGCAGGGGTCCTTTTCTTCTGTCCCAAGAATGTTCTTTCATTACAAAACAATCTGACTGCTTCACACAAATCTATGCTATGTAACTTTGTAACTTTTCTATTCTATGTAATAACTAATTACTACTATAATTCTTTTCAGAATACATTTACAGATATTATTAAGGAGAAGGTAGGTGAGACTTCAACTTCAAGGGATGAAGAAGGTTTTGAAGTAGGTGATGAAGAGATGGAAAGAAACATGGCAACAAATGGAGATGAGGAAGGAAAAAAAAACTAGCGAAGAAACTATTGTGGATTTGTTGAAAACTATACCAGATGAGCACCTATTGAAAACATTGAAACAGTTGGAGGCGCAAAAAAAAGGAAGAATATATGGTCTTGGTCCCAAAAATTGTCTTTTGGCAGATTCATTGGACACTAAGTGTGCATCCTCTAGTGCTTCTAATCCTCCAAATATTCCTACTCAACAAGTTTTTGAAACACCCGAATTTCAACAACTTCTTGATCGTGCAATGGAGCAACGGATGGAGAACATGTTGGCACGAGTGCAAGCAGATATTCGGGAGGATATGCAAGAAGAAGTAAAAGTTGCGGCTCGTGCTGTCGTGCGTGAGATGCTTGGTTTACCTTCTCAACCACCACCAAGCGGCTCTGGTTGTCCCCCATCTTAGAATAGTAGACTTTATGTTATTAATTATTTAAGTTAAGACATGTTTTATTTACCAATAGACATATATATACTTCGTTGTTCTAGGATTAATAGTACTATGATTATGCTTACGTTCAAATTAATGAATTTAATTACTTATTTCGTCTCATGTCGAATTATGTAGAAAATTACACTCGTATTTCATCATTTATAATATAGGAATTATTCCTAGCTAGATTTAGCCTGGAAAATATCCCAAGCCTAACAAAATATAGGCTAGGATATTTATCAAATTAGCTACCAAATTAGCTATAGACAAAAATCCTACTAGTAATCTAGCTGGAACGTTTGTAAGTTTAGCTAGAGCTATTCCTAGCTATGTTGTAATGAAATCAACGCTCACCAGACAAAATTTGCTTGGAATTTAGCTAGCTTAGTCGTAGCAAATATTAACATGGAATAAGTCCCTAGCTAATAGCCTAGCTATGCTTCAACAAAGTCAACATTGACCAAACAAAGTTTTCATGGAATTTAGCTACCACATGTCCTAGCTAATGATTGCGAGGGATTAGTGCCAAGCAAATATCCCTAGCTATATTAGCAACGGATAACATAATTTTCTAGCAAAAATTTAGCTAAGAGCATATTAGCTACGGAATTTAGCTAAGGTCAATTTTCTAGCTAAAGCTAAGTTAGCTTGGATCTTGGTAAGTTAGCTAGGATTTTGGTTCCTAGCTAATGTCATGTTCTCTTGTAGTGCCAGTGATGGACCAAAATATAAACCCTGAAATTAGTGGTCGATCTTTTGGTTTAGACACAATAAACAAATTAAGCACAAAATGTAATACACAGATTAGTAACAAGGATTGCAATACAAGTATTATTTTAATTGAGGTTGTCACATCTAATTTTAAAGCGGGTTTAAAATAAAGTATTACATGGAATATTTCCAGGGGTAAAAAAGAGTTGCCACCTAACAAGTTAACAAGGTGTATTAATCACCTATTTATTGCTAATTGCATTGATTGACTCCATTAAAATCTATAAATTTAAAGATATAGCTAAGGGTTCAAATTAAATTAAAAAAAAAAAAACGTGTTAGGCAACTTTGCAAATCTGCGTATGGCAATTTCCATACTTATATTAATTGGAATTATATGATTAAGACATACAAGTTATTATTCTAATTGAGCTAGGCATCAAAGAAACAAAAATAATAAACAATAGAAAAGATAAACTTTAGATACTAATAAAGAAAGTTTTATACAGTAAGCCAATTCGAGTACAAACTTTACATAAGAGAAAATAATTATACAATTTTGAAGAAAGAACGAGTCTGAATTTAATAAAGGTTCGAATAAATACTTGTCTATCTTACGTAATAATATATAAAGTTTTATATAGTAATTCAATTCGTGTACAAACTTTACATAAGAGAAAATAAGTATACAATTTTGAAGAAATAAAAAGTCTGAATTTAATAAAGGTTTGAATAAATACTTAGCTATTTTACGTAATAATATAGATGTAACAAATAGAAATAATAAACATATAGACGATGTTAAATTAATAAAAGTTAACTAAGGCTTTTTACCAATCAATCAAAGTGCAATGATTGCTCAAGCAATTTGTCTATCTTATCCAGCTACTTAATTACTACTACTAGTTATGTTGTTTACTTAAAGCGCTTCTAGTGTGAAATCCTATTTCGTGGGAACAATTGTATTTATACTCAATTTTTGGATCGGAAGTTATATTCATTTTTTACAAAAAATTTCAAGCTTACCCATTTTATAATCAAAGTCGGAAGTGAAAAAAAAAATTAAGGCTAAATAGGTATTAAGCGTAATAAATATTTTCATGGACTTAAGGCCAAATTGTTCTGAAGTGAAAAAATTGCACTTCATATGCGCTTAAAGCCAGATAGGTCTAAAGTGCAACCAATATTTTCATGCACTTAACACCAGATAGATTTGAAGTGCAAATTGCTTAGAAATAAAAACTTGTTCTTCGAATTTCAACAATCCAATACACGATTTACATCTAAATCTACTTCAAATGAGCTCAAATTTGAAACATAGCCTCCAAATATCATCGAGAACAAACCCCAATCATCAATTTGTCAAAATAACAATAAATCTAACAAACTCATTTTGCAATCAAGAAGAAGACAAAGAAGAAACCCTAAGCAGTAGAAAAAATATATTCTTCTTCAACAAGAGGACACCAGAACCCTCACAAAAAAAAGATCCATTACCACATTTCTTCTTCATGAAGAAGAACACACAAAAAAAACCTAGAGAAAGGAGGAAGAACCAACCGCTTCAGTTGTTTCCACGCACCACCACAACGCCGAACACCTCCGCCAACCATCCTCCATAGCTGCCAAGCTTCATCGTCTTCTTCAACCAAGATGCAACAACTAGTGACGCTGTTCTGTCCAAACGATCACAGCCCCACCTCCGTCGGAATCTGGTAAACCAGCGGCCATGGTTTGAACCACCGGCGACCATCCTTCACCGCTGCTTTCTTCTTCACTCTCTCCAACACCAACAACCACAACACACAAAAACCTACTAAGAACTTCCTCCCAACACCCATCTCTGAAAATTGTCACCTCAAAACTGTCCCCATTTTTCGAGTCAAGTTCGTCGCAAGGTTCTGATTCGAGTCGAGGTTCCGACGAGTTTGTTGACGTTGTATTCCTTTGCACGAGTTTCTCATATAATTACAGATCTGAAATTGTTTTACTTAAGGTTCATTTCTACTCTAAATCTTTAGTTTGCGCATATTTTTGTTTTGTTTAATGTGCTGACTTTTATATTACTTGTTCCCATTTTAATTTCTATGTGGTAAATTTTTCTTAGTTTGAGATCAAAAAAAAAAGCAGTAGCAAAAATAAAGTGCCATAGTGTTACGACCCAAAATCCCACCACATCTGTCGTGATGACACATATTCTCTAAGACTATGTAAGCCGATTACTTACAATGATTAAGCTAGTTTTAACAATGATAATAGAGTTTAATGTGAATACCGAAACAAAGCGAAATAAGCCTACGCGGGGAATAATCATAACAACCTCCCAAGACTAGGTAACACAAAGTCACGAACTCTAGCTGAATACATGGAAAGATCTCAAAGATCAAAATATGATACTGTTCAAATGACTAGCTGACAGTACAATGAAAGGAAAAGTACACCAAGGGACTGTGACGACCAAGCAGCTCTACCTTGAATTCTCACAATTAATAAGCTAACTCTGTCCAAGTTTGATATTTCCAATACCTGCTCTGCACAAAAATGTGCAGAAGTGTAGTATGAGTATGCAACAATCGGTACTCAGTAAGTATCAAGACTAACCTCAGTGGAGTAATGATAAGATACAAGTTAAAACACCTACCAGTCAAAATAACATGTGTAGTATAAAAGTATAAAGCTAATAACAAAAGCATGAATCAGTAAATAACAATAAGAATCAACATATTATATAAGCAGTGAAGTAATACGAACACTGTGAAAGTACCATCAAAACCAAATGAGGAAAAAAAATAACAACCAATTAAATCAAGTCATTCTAGCACAAGTTTTAGAACGAAATTACTTCGAGATACCCCATCTCATAATCACAAGTCACGAGTCTCAAACCAAATATCATAAGCTCACGGCAACTTATGTCCACATGTCTAATCACAACCGCATAGACAACTCAAGTGTCAATATCCCAATTTGCTTGGCATGATCACAGGCTCACGATCACAATCTCCCGGCATGGTCACATGCTCAATATCAACATGAAAGCATGTAATACAAGAATACATGGGCATGATAAATAGATGTTAAGTTTCATACTCTTGAACTAATAAAAGTGGCATACTAATGTGTATACTTGTGCGACTATTCTAGTACAACCCAAGTCAACAAGTACTATCAAAGACATCGAGTAGTTCATTGAAAGCAACACCACAAGTCACATAATATGTGTGGCATACACAAGGAGGATTACACTATCACACAAATATTATCAACGTAATGCCCCCGGACATAACACATCATCCCTGACATTGCCACCCTTATCTCTCCAATAGCCACCCATATTAGTCCGTCTTGCCAATATAATTAGCCATATGTATCACTCTGATAGACACCCATATCACTCCACATAATAGCCACCCTTATCGCTTTGTCCAGACAATAACACAATAACCACTCGTATTACTCTGTACAATCAACATCAGTGAGATGCCACCCTTATGCCCCGCATAATAACCACAGTGAGATGCTATCCTTATGCGCCACATAACAACAACCAATCCACATAACAATTCACTTGTGATAACATCACAACAACACAACATATCAAATCGTACCATAAGTGCCTATAGGCCACAACCTTTCCAAAAGAACCAACAATATCCATGTTTCCAAAACAAATAGCCCACGGCTCAGACACAAAGTGTGTAGAATCTCAATAACAATAAATTGAACGGAAAAGTAACTCAACAATGAACAACAAACTCTTTAAACACAACATCAATTAAAATAGATTAATGACTTTCAATGACTTCAACTTCAGTTAATTGCTTAAGTATAAAATCGATAATGAAAGTATTTCCATAAAATGGTAAACTTCGGATTCTAGTGTATAAAATAGGATAACAATGAAAGAGATGACACGAACTAGAAACTACGTCTAAATACATGAGAATAACCCAGAAATAAAAGGACATCATGTAACAACAAGTTAAGAATAACTCAACAATAAAAAAAGTCACATAATGATAAAATAAGTAACAACTCCAAATAAAAAATATAAGAGTAAACTTTGACAAGTAAAGAATGTAACATGTAATGATAACTTCAAATAAAGCATGTGATAGTAAACATGACGAATAAGAGATATAACATGTGCTAACAATTCCAAATAAATAGATAAAAGAAGTCTAAGAGTCTAAACCGGTCGATTTCCACATATAAGTCCGAGTACGTACTCGTCACCTCGCATACATGGCTTTCACATGACACAAATAACACAAACGCCTCAAATCTTAAGGGGTAGTTTCCCCCCCACAAAGTTAGGCAAGATACTTACCTCAAGAAAGTCAAATCAATACTCTAAATGACTTTCTCGTATGAAACAAACCTCCGAACGGCTCAAATCTAGCTAAAGTAACTCAATATCATAGGAAATAATTTCGAATAATAAAGTTTCGATCTTCAATGAAAACTAAAAAGTCAACTCAAAGAGTCAACCTCGGGCTCATACCTCGTAATCTGACAAAATTCACAAAATTCGAACACGCATTACGATACGAGTCCAACCATACCAAAAATATCCAATTCCAATATCAAATCGGCCTTCAAACCCTCGTTTTAATTTTAGAAAGTTTTTCTGAAAATCTCCAATTTTTTTTGCAACTCAAATCACTAATTTAATGATAAAAACGAAGATGAAATCATGAAATATAATCAAATCCAAGTGAAGAACACTTACCTTAATCCAGCATGAAAATCCCTTTCGAAATCGCCGAAAACCGGGATCTCTAACCCCAAAAGTGATAAAATATCACAAGCACTCGAAATAGAGCACTTTATATTCTGTCTAGTGAAATATACATCGCGATCGCTGAGAACAAAGCCTTCAGCTGCCAAAACATGCTTCGTGAATGCGTGAGCGTGAGTACAGTTGTGAACGTGATCCTCAACCCCCAGCAAACATTGCGAACGTGCACTCAACCTCGCGAACGTGGAGAGCAAATTCCCGATGACCCCTTCTAATTCCTTATACGCGATCGCGATCGCGAACGCGAAGACAACAATCCTCAAAGCCTTGTGAATGCGGTTGTCTCTTTGCGTCCGTGAAGAAAAAAAATGCCAGCTTCATAGAATACTACGCGAACGTGATTGCTTCATCACGATCGCGATGTAGAACACTAGATAACAATAATCAACAGTCTAAAAATGGAAAGGAATGGCCTGTAGCCCATACGGAACACACCCGAGGCCCCTAGGACTCTGTCTAATCATACCAGTAGGTTCCTAACATAAAGAGGACCTAATCGAGGCCTCAAATAACATCAAATAACATCAAAACTATGAATCGCACATCAGATCGAACTTAATGAACTTATGAACTTTCAACTTCTACAACTCGCGCTGATTCATGTCAAATCAACCCGGAATGACGTCAAATTTTGCATGCTAGTCCCAAATGACACAATAGAGCTATTACAGCTCCCTAAATCGCAATCCAAACCCAATATCAATAAAGTCAACTCCTGGTCAAACCTCTCAACCTTCCAGACATTCAACTTTTCCAACTTTCGCAAAAATGCATCAAATCAACCCACATACCTCCAAATTCAAATATGGACATATTCCTAAGTACAAAATCACCATACGAAGCTATTGGAGTCATCTAAACACCATTCCAGAGTCGTCTATATTAAAGTCAAACTCTGGTCATGTAACGACCTGACTAGTTGTTTTGCTTTCTAGAACCCAATTCCCCTAAATAAGACTTTTCATACTTACTTTTACTAATTTATGACTTGCGGGGATGGTTGGTTTAGGATTTGGAAGAATTTAGGTTGAAATCGAAACACTTGGTTCCTTAAGGTTGGCTTAAAAGGCCAAGTTTGACTTCGATCAACATTTTGAATAAACGACCTTGGAATTGGGATTTGAAGGTTCCAACAGGTTTGTATGATGATTTTGGACTTGGTCGTATGTCCAGATCAGGTTTTGGATGATCCGGGAGTGTTTTGGCGCGTAATAGTGAAAGTTGGTTCTTTAAAAATTTTGAAGTTCTTGAAATTTGGTTTGGAGCGGGTTTTTATGATATCGAGGTCTAAATGGGATTCTAAGACTGGAAATAGTTCTGTAGAGTCATTTAAGACTTGCACGCAAAATTTGGTGTCAATCCGAATAGTATAAGTACGTTTCAATGCGTTAGAAGTAAATTGAAGAACTTGAAGTTTATAAGTTTGAATCAATTGGTTTTGGGGTGTGATTCCTAGTTATAATGTTGTTTCCGATGTTCCAAGTCGAGCGAATCCGTTTTATCATTTTAAACTTGTCGGTATGTTTGGGCGGGGCCTCGAGGGCCTCGAGCATCAATCGGACGAGGCTCGAGTTGAGTTAGAAATTTTTGGAAGGAGCTGAAGCTCTAGGCATCTGTCATAACCGCACTTGCAGTTGACTAGCAGCAGGTGCGAGACCGCAGAAGTGGTCGATCCTTCGTAGGTACAGCCCTAAGGGAGGAGCCCAGGAACCCCAGATGCGACTCTTTTTTCGCAGAAGTAGCCCCAGACCGCAGATGCGGCCCCCAACTAGCCCAAGCAAAATTTGCAAATGCGGACACTCCCTCGCAGAAGCGAGACCGCATATGCGGTCCCCTAACCGCAGGTGCAGAAATCGCTGAAGGCAGTGCCTTCATTTAATACAGGAATGTGTCATTCACATTTCATTCATTGTTTGGCAATTTGGGAGCTTTCAAAGAGGGGATTTCAACCTAGTATTTGTGAGGTAAGTTATTCCTACTTAATGTGAGTTTAATACTTTGTTTTTGGGTAGATTAACACATAAATATTAGTGAAAGTCATGGGATTAGAGTAAAACCTAGTGTTTTGAAAAGAACAAGATCTAACCACGAAATTTATTATGGAATGAAGTAAAAATCATATATTCTTGATACTTAGGTTATGAGTAACAACTTTCTTCAAAACAATTTTGAATCCGGGCACGTGGGCCCGGGGATGAACTTTAGGAATCTTGTGATTTAGGTTGGGGAATCACTGTAGTAGTTGGGATATGATCTTTTAAGCCTATATTGATTAGTTTTTATGCTATTTGGATAGTTTCGGAGTGTTTGGCGCCAATTTGAGAGTTTGGGCATAAGCTTAGACCGAAAAGTAGACCATGGAGAAATGTAATTCTCATTTCTAACCTTGAAAGAGGGAGTTATCCCTATAGGAGAAATAATTGAATATTTACCACTAATTGCGGGGGATACGTATGCACGAAGTGATGGGAGTCCGTGCGTAGCTGCTATTATGCTTATGTCCGGGTAGTTTAGGACCCAAAAACATGCTTTACTTGCCATATTTGTAACTTTATTGTTAGATTAGATTACGTGAATCATATCGAACATGGAAAATGAATTTCTAAAAGTTAAACATCATTTTCTTGACCGTTAAAGAGAAGTTTGACATTGCTGTGGATAATTATTTTCCTGATAAATTATTGATTGACTGCTTGATATGTTTTTCTGTTTTTGACCGCGTCACATGTATGATTTGCGAACGGGGTAATAGATGCATCTATGGTTTGCGCCGTTCGACCCTCCGGCAGAGCACACTTTACTTTTATGTTGGATCGGGTCGTACAACCTCAGCATTATTTGTGCATGCTATATGCTTGGTACTTTCTGTGGTTCGATCTATTTTAAATGCCTTAAAATATGGATTGTTAACTGAAATATTATCCATGAAAGAACCTGTCACTTCCTGTTGCCAACTGTTAGTTACTCATGACATCCATGCTTAGTGTAGCACTTAATTTACATTATTATTAATCCTAGTAAGTGTCAAGTCGACCCCTCATCACTACTTCTTCGAGGTTAGACTGGATACTTACTGGGTATATATTGTTTATGTACTCATACTATGCTTCTGTACTTAAGTATATAGGATCTGAGGCAGGTACATCTAGCTGCCAGTCCGACGCATGTTCCTGATTTGACCGAGATTCCACGGTGAGATGCCCCTTCTGAACCATTTAGCAGCATGCTAGAGTCTCTTCTTTTATTATTACTGTCTATTCTGTTTTAGTCAATAAGATAGTTACCTTCTTTTGTATATTCTACTAGTTGCCCTAGTACTTGTGACACTAGTTCCTGGCACACACATTAGTAGACTATCATTTTTGGGTTGTATTTATATTGTTATAAATATTTAATTATCGACTGTTTTAAATATAAGTTAAGTAAATGTTGGGAATGTTTAATACAATAACTAAGGACTCACTAGTTGTTAGGGTTGGCTTGCCCAACAACGGTATTGGACGCCATCACGACCTAAAATGAAATTTGGGTCGTGACAACAGGGTGTGAGAGCACTAGGTTCACGTAGGTATCACTAGTCATAGACACACCTAATAGAGTCTTGCGGATCGGTACAGAGACGTCTGTACTTATCTTTGGGAGGCTATAGGGTGTTAGGAAACTAATCTTTATTTATCTTCTATCGTGCAATTGATGGTATACTAAATATCTTCTCTTATTCTTTCACAAATGGTGAGGACGTGCACGATAGACGTTCCAGACCCAGGAGGAGCTGCTCCCCTATTGCTAGAGGCCGAAGCAGAGGCCGGGGGAGGGCACTAGCCCGAGGTAGGGGATGGGGGTGTCCCAGAGCTACTCCAGTTACACCACCGGCGGATCGAACAGGGGATCCCATTATTCAGGAGTAAGGCGAGGTGCCCGCATCAGCACCCGCCCTAGCAGATTTCATGACAACTCCAGGCTTCAGGAGGTCATGGGCCGTATACTACGGTTCATAGACTCCATGACTAAGTATGGTTTATTTCCAGTAAACCCAGCCACACCTCAGGCGGGAAGGGGAGCCCATACCCCTACTGCTTAGGCTCCTGGTCATGCAGCTATAGTGTATCAAACTCTGGGTGCACTACCCACAGATGGGGCTCAGCCAGTTGCCGCAGTGGTACCCAAGCCCAGACCAGACGCGGATGGTGATCTGTAGAAGTTATTAGATAGATGGACTAGGCTACACCCTCCTATCTTTGGAGGTGAGCACCATGAGAATGTCCAGGGTTTCATTGATAGGTGTAGGGATAGACTACACAATATGAGGATATTAGAGTCTCATGGTGTTGGCTTCACTACTTTCCAGCTAGAGGGAAGGGCCCGTAGATGGTGACAGTCTTATGTTCTCGGCATGCCAGCAGGTTCTCCTCTCATTACTTGGGGCCATTTCACATAGCTTTTCCTGGATAGGTATATTCCACCCTCTGAGAGGGAAGAGCTGCGGTATCAGTTTGAGCAGCTTGAGCAGGGTCAAATGTCAGTGACTGACTATGAGACGAGGTTTTCTGAGTTGTCCTGCCATGCACTGGTAATACTTCCTACTGACGTAGAGAGGGTGTGGAGGTTTGTTGCAGGGTTGAATTTTGGCATTAGGTCCAACATGGCTCGAGAGGTTGAGATGGGGACTCCTTATTAGCTGGTAGTGGAGATTGCTCGGAGGATTGAGGGCTACCATCTGAGAGGTAGAAAGCAGATGCAGCAGGATAAGAGGGCTCGATTCTCTAGAGAGTTTAGAGGTGCCCCAGCTAGGGGCAAAGGTCAGTTTGGGAGGGGTCAGCCCAGCAGGCCCCCCATATTCAGCACCACCACCTCCTTGAGGTGCTCTAGTGTGCCTCTATTTCAGCGCCATACCAGAGAGTTCTTACTGCCCGCCAGCTATCCAGTGTTCTTCCGGTGGGTATTCAGGTCCCTAGAGTTCTTCCAAATCCCACTTTAGTGCTATACTGGAGAGTTCATACTGCTTACCAACTGTTTAGAGTTCCTGCAGTGGGTATTCAGGCCATTAGGGTCAGACTTCAGGATAATAGTCTATGATACCGAGAGGTTGTTACGAGTGTGGAGATCCGGGTCACATGAAGAGGACTTGCCCCAGACTTCTGGGCAAGGTAGTGCAGCAGAGTCAATAGCCCATGATTACAACACCAACTGTCCAGCCACCCAAAGGCAGGGGACAGACTCATAGGTGTCGTCCTAGAGGTGGAGGCCAGACAGGAAGAGGTTAGCCATCTACTGTTCAGTCAGGTAGAGGCCAGCTAGCAGGCGCTCCAGCTAGATTCTATGCTTTTCCAACTAGACCAGATGCATTGGCCTCAGATGCCGTTATCACATGTATTATTTTTATCTCTGTTTGCTCATTTTCTGGATATTCCTCATGAGTCCTTGGGTACTCCTATTCATGTGTCCACTCCTGTGGGCGATTATGTGGTGGTAGATTGGATTTATCGATCCTGTGTGGTCACATTCTGTGGTTTTAAGACTATAGCAGACCTCTCTTTGCTTGATATGACTGACTTTAAGGTCATCCTGGGCATGGATTGGTTATCCCCCTATCACGCCGTCCTAGATTGCCATGCCAAGACTGTTACGTTAGCGATGCCAGAGATGCCAAGATTGGAGTGGAAGGGTTCCTTAGTTAGTACACCTAGTCGGGTCATCTCTTTTCTGAAGGCTTAGAATATGGTCGAGAAGGTTTGTTTGGCTTATCTAGCCTATGTTCCGGACACCACCGTAGAGTCTCCGATGATTTATTCGGTGCCAGTAATTCGGGAGTTCGCCGACGTGTTTCCTTCTGACCTTCCAGGAATGCCGCCAGATCGTGATATTGATTTCTGCATTGATTTGGCTCCAGGTACCTAGCCTATATCTATCCCACAGTACCATATGGCTCCAAAAGAATTGAAGGAATTGAAGGAGCAGTTTGAGGAGTTATTAGCAAAGGGATTTGTGTGACCCAATGTATAACCTTGGGTGCACCAGTGTTATTTGTGAAGAAGAAGGATGGAACCATGTGGATGTGCATTGATGATTTGTTCAACCAGTTTCAGGGTGCTAGGGCGTTTTCAAAGATCGACTTGAGATCAGGATATCATCAGCTAAAGATTCGGGACTCAGATGTCCAAATACTGCTTTCTATTCAAGATATGGCCATTATGAGTTCCTGGTGATGTCCTTCAGCTTGACTAATGCCCCAACAACGTTTATGGATTTGATGAACAGGATGTTCAGGCCTTATATTGATTCCTTTATTATTGTCTTCATTGATGACATCTTGATATACTCACATAGCCTGGGGGAGCACGAGAAACATTTGGGAGTAGTGCTTCAGACATTGCGAGAGCAGAAGCTATATGCTAAGTTATCCAAGTGTGAGTTTTGGCTTGAGTCAGTAGCATTCTTGGGGCATGTTGTATCAGGAGAGGGTATTAAGGTGGATCCCAAGAATATTGGTGCGGTTCAGAGTGGGCCACGCCCTACTTCACTAATTGAGATTAGGAGTTTCCTGGGGTTGACAGGTTATTATCGCTGATTTGTGCAGGGATTTTCATTCATTGCAGCACCTTTTACTAGATTGACCCAGAAGGGTTCTCCTTTCCGTTGGTCCGAAGATTGTGAGGCGAGCTTTCAGAAGCTCAAAACGGCCTTGACTACAGCACCAGTCCTGGTGTTGTCTTCTAGTTTGGGGATGTATACTGTGTATTGTGACACTTCACGCATTGGCTTGGGTTGTGTATTGATGCAGAAGGGGCGAGTTATTGTATATGTTTCACGTCAGCTAAAGATCATGAGAAGAATTATCTTGTGCACGATCTAGAGATGGCCGCGATTGTCATGCTCTTAAAATATGGAGGCATTATCTGTATGAGGTGTCATGTGAGGTTTATACTGATCATCGCAGCTTACAGCATTTGTTCAAGCAGATGGATCTCAATTTGAGGCAGCGTAGATGGCTTGAGTTACTAAAGGATAATGACATCACCATTTTTTATCATCCGGGCAAGGCAAATGTGGTCGTGGATGCCTTGAGCAGGAAAGCAGAGAGTATGGGTATTTTGGCATTCATTTCAGCAGAGGAGAGGCCACTAGCTTTAGACATTCAGTCCTTGGCTAACAAACTCGTGAGGTTAGATATTTTAGATCCCAACCAGGTTTTTGCGTGTGTAGTTGCTCAGTCTTCATTATTAGGGTAGATCAGGTTAAGTATGAGCACCAGAGGCCAGGCGGTCTACTTTAGCAGATGCCTATACCTGAGTGGAAATGGGGCACATTACTATGGACTTTGTAGTTGGGTTGCCGCGGACATTGTGGAAGTTTGATGCAGTTTGGGTCATTGTCGACAGGTTGACCAAGTCGGCACACTTCGTTCCAATACTGACTACTTATACTTCAGAGAGGTTGGCTCATATCTACATTCGGGAGATAGTTCGGTTGCATGGTGTGCCTATTTCCATCATATCAGATAGAGTCCCTCAGTTCACTTCACATTTCTGGAGAGCTGTTTAGAGTAAGTTGGGGACCCATGTGGAGCTCAGCACAACATTCCATCCCCAGACTGACGGACAGTCGGAGCAGACAATTCAAATTTTGGAGGACATGCTTAGAGCATGTGTGATTGACTTTGGACGACAGTGGGATCAGTTCTTGCCTTTGGCCGAGTTTGCCTACAACAACAACTATCAGTCTAGCATCGATATGGCTCCATTTGAGGCTTTATATGGTCTGCGATATCGTTCTCCTATCGGGTGGTTTGAGCCTAGTGAGGCTAAGTTGTATGGTACAGACTTGATGAAAGATGCCTTGGAAAAGGTAAAGTTGATTCAGGAAAGACTTCGCACAGCACAGTCCAGACAGAAGAGTTACGCGGATCAGAAGGTGTGTGATGTATCATTCATGGTCGGTGAGAAGGTTCCCTTGAAAGTCTTGCCGATGAAGGGTATTATGAGGTTCAGGAAGAAGGGCAAGTTGAGCCCAAGGTTTATAGGCCTATTCGAAGTATTGAGGCGAGTTGGGGAGGTTGCTTATGAGCTTGCTTTACCTCCCATCCTATCAGGGGCTCATCTAGTTTTTCACATGTCTATACTTCGGAGGTATCATGCCGACTTGTCCCATGTGTTATACTTCGGTACTGTTCATCTAGATGAGAGCTTGGGCTATGAGGAGGAGCCAATTTCCATTGTTGATAGACGAGATCACCAGTTGAGATCCAAGAGGATTTATACAGTAAAGGTCTAGTGGAGGGACCAACTAGTCGAGGAGGCGACTTGGAAGTCTGAGGAGGACATGCAGAGCAGATATCCGCACTTATTCAGCACTTTAGGTATGAATCTAAACCCGTTCGAGGATGAACATTTGTTTAAGAGGTGGATAATGTAACAACCCGACTGGTCGTTTTGCTTTCTAGAACGTCGTTCCCCTAAATAAGACTTCCCGTACTTGCTTTTACTGATTTATGACTTCTGGGGATGGTTGGTTCGAGATTTGGAAGAGTTTGGGTTGATTAGAACACTTGGTTCCTTAAGTTTGGCTTAAAAGGTCAAGTTTGATTTCGGTCAACATTTTGAGTAAACGACCTCAGAATCAGGATTTGAATATTCCAACAGGTTCGTATGATGATTTCGGACTTGGGCATATATCTGGATCGGGTTTTGGATGATCCGGGAGCGTTTTGGCGCGTAATAGTGAAAGTTGGTTGTTTAAGAATTTTGAAGTTCTTGAAATTTAGTTTGGAGCGGGTTTTTGTGATATCGAGGTTTGAACGGGATTCCGAGATCGGGAATAGTTTCGTAGTATCATTTAAGACTTGCACGCAAAATTTAGTGTCAATCCGAGTAGTATAAGTACATTTCGGCGCGTTAGAAGTAAATTGAAGAACTTGAAGTTCATAAGTTTGAATCAATTGGTTTTAGGGTGTGATTCCTAGCTTTAATGTTGTTTCCGATGTTTCAAGGGTTCGAGAGAGTCCGTTTTATCATTTTAAACTTGTCAGTATGTTCGGACAGGGCCTCGGGGGCCACGAGCATCAATCGGACGAGGCTCGAGTTGAGTTAGAAATTTTTGGAAAGAGCTGAAGCTCCAGGCATCTGTCATAACTGCACCTGCGGTTGACCAGCCGCAGGTGCGAGACCACAGAACCGGTCGATCCTTCGCAAGTGCGGCCCTAGGGGAGGAGCCTAGGAATCGCAGATACAACTTATTTTCCGTAAAAGCGGAGTCACAGAAGTGACCCCAGACCACAGATGTGGCCCCCAACCAACCCAAGAAAAGTCCACAGATGCGGACACTCCCTCGCAGAAGCGAGACCGCAGGTGCAAAAATCGCTGAAGGCAGTGCCTTCATTTAATACGGGAATGTGTCATTTTTGACACATTTCATTCATTGTTTGGGCGATTTGGGAGCTTCCAAAGAGGGGATTTCAACCTAGCATTTGTGAGGTAAGTTACTCCTACTTAATGCGAGTTTAATACTTGGTTTTTGGGTTGATTAACACATAAAGATTAGTGAAAATAATGGGATTAAACCTAGGGTTTTGATAAAAACAAGATCTAATGACGAAATTTATTATGGAATGGAGTAAAAATCATATATTCTTGATCCTTAGGTTATGGGTAATAACTTTCTACAAAAATTTCCAGAATCCAGGCACGTGGGCCCGTGGATGAATTTTAGGAATCTTGTGATTTGGGTTGGGAAATCACTCTAGTAGTTAGGATATGAACTTTTAAGCGTATATTGATTAGTTTTTATGCTATTTGGATAGTTTTAGAGTGTTTGGCGCCAATTTGAGAGTTTGAGCATAAGCTTAGACCGAAAAGTAGACCATGGTGCAAGGTAAATCTCCTTTATAACCTTGTAAGAGGGAATTGTCCCTATAGGAGAAATAATTAAATATTTACCACTAATTGTGGGGGCTACGTACGCACAAAGTGACGGGAGACCGTGCGTAGCTACTATTATGCTTAAGTCTAGGTAGTTTAGGACTCAAAAGTATGCTTTAATTGCCATATTTGTAACTTTATTGTTAGATTAGATTACGTGAGCCATATCAAAAATCGCAAATGAATTTCTAAAAGTTAAACATCATTTTATTGACCGTTAAAGAGAAGTTTGACATTACTATGGATAATTGTTTTTACTGATAAATTATTGATTGACTGCTTGCTATTTTTATTTGTGTTTGGCCGCGTCGCATGTATGATTCGCGAGTGGGGTAATTGCATCTATGGTTCGCGCTGTTCGACCCTCTGTCAGTGCACACTTTACTTTTATGTTGGATCGGATCGTATGACCTTGGCATTATTTGTGCATGTTATATGCTTGGTACTTCTATGGTTTGAACTATTTTAAATGCCTTAAAATATGGATTGTAACTAAAATATTATCCATGAAAGAACCTATCACTTCCTGTTGCCAACTGTTAGTTACTCATGACATCCATGCTTAGTGTAACACTTAATTTATATTATTATTAACCCTAGTAAGTGTCAAGTCAACCCCTCGTCACTACTTCTTCGAGGTTAGACTGGATACTTACTGGGTACATATTATTTATGTACTCATACTACGCTTTTGTACTTAAATGTGCATGATCTGAGGCAGGTACATCTAGCTACCAGTTCGGTGCGCGTTCCTAATTTGACCGATCTACGGTGAGCTACCCCTTCTGAGCCATTCAGCAGCATGCTGGAGTCTCTTCTTTTGTTATTACTGTCTATTCTATTTCAGGTAGTAGGATAGTTATATTCTTTTGTATATTCTACTAGTTGCCCTAGTACTTGTGATACTAGTTCCTGGCACACACATTAGTAGACTATCATTTTTGGGTTGTATTTCTATTGTTATGAAATTGGTAATTATCGACTGTTTTAAATATAAGTTAAGTGAATGTTGAGAATGTTTAATACAATAATTGAGGACTCACTAGTTGTTAGGGTTGGCTTGCCTAACCACGGTATTGGGTGCCATCACAACCTAAAAGGGAATTTGGGTCGTGACAGGTCAACTATTCCCGCTTAAGCTTCTAAAACAAGAATCATCCTTCCAAATCAATCCCGAATCATCCAAAAACTGAACCCGACCACACACGCAAGTCACAATACATAATACGAAGCTACTCCAGACCTTAAGCCACCGTTCGGGACTCTAATTCTCAAAACGACCGGTCGGGTCATTACACATAGCAGCTCACTACTATAAAATACCATAAACCATTTGAAAATATACTCACAAACACCATATAAATTTACCGTCACCTTTATTTTCACATTGAAGAGGAGGAGGAGAAGGAGGAGAAAAATGCCTGAATTTTTCTATACTTTGGGTACTAATTAAATAATTTTAATAAACTGGGTACATGTTAAATAAGGGCGACCAAATAGGATGTTGTATCGGCTAAAGATAGTTTATAACAACTGGGCGATTGGCGGTGTAACACGTGGTATTGGAGACAAGTAGGATATGAGTCAGCAAGTAGTTGTCACCGGTTAGTAAGTACCTATGAGTGTTTCTCTTTTGTTCCTTATTTCCTTTATTATGAAAGTAAGATAGATTTTGTTTGTTCTTTAGATCTTTTTTTGCCAGATGTTTTTACATGCATTTTAGTATTTGGTACTAGTCAAGCCGACATTTCCAAAATACTCCCAACATTTAACAGAAAATGAATCAAGTAATTTTAAATAACCAAATTTTTCATAAAACAGGGTAAAAACCCAAAACAAAAATGCAAAAAAATAACTCCCAAATCGAGGTGTCACTGAGCTCATGAGAATCTATATATCACCAATCTAGAAATAAAAAGGTTTACGAGAGTCTGTATCAAAATACAAATAAAGAAAAGATAAGGAAGGAAAAACAAGGAATGCGAACACCGGACAGCTACCTCGTAATCTCCAAAGATCGATCGTGCACGATATCAACGCCCACCATGTCCAAAAATACCTGGATCTACACACAAAGTGCAGGGTGTAGCGTGAATACAACCAACTCAGTAAGTAACAATAATAAATAAGGAACTGAAAGATAGTGACGAGCTACACAGTTATAGTTCATTTTCAGTAGTCTCAGCAAGAAAGTAGACATGCTTTCAAATCTGACAATTTAAGTCAAATCAGTTTATACATGCCATGTTCAAGAAAAAATTTGATATAATATCTCCCAGAAGTTTCAAAACAGTGACATATAGTAGCTATGTGCAACAACAATGGAAGCAAATACAGCCTCTTAGGGCAATAGTCACTCAGTCTTTATCAATAGCTCATCACTCGGCTCTCGGCCCTCAACACTCACATTCAATATGTACCTGAACTCACTAGGGGCGTACAGACTCCGGAGAGGTTCCTTTAGCCCAAGCGCTATATCGATGCGGCGTGCAGCCCAATCCCATAACATAAATATAGCCATAAGGCCTATTGTGGTGTGCAACCTGATCCATATATATATATATATAATATACATCCCTCAAGCTCGTTGTGGCGTGCAACCCGATCCATATACATACTACCATAAGGCTCGTTGCGGCGTGCAACCCGATCCATACATATACATAGAGCTCACATCTCGACACTCATGCCCTAACTCAGTCACCAACCTCTCCAGTCTCTCGAGCTCTCAAAAATCACAAAAGATCAGCCCAAAATAGAGATAATATAATGTATCAACACGAAATAAGAAGACACTGAGATATGATATGCAAGTAAAATCGTGACTGAGTACAACACATCAATTAGCAAAAAATTCAACAAGTACACGACCTCTGCGGGTCCCAACAGTGTCAACACATAGCTTAAACATGATTTCTAACATGATTTACAATCTATAACATAGGGAGAGCATATAGCTAACAACAAGTTATTCAACTTTACAGTTCCACAGAATGGACCAAGTCACAATTCCTACGGTGCAGGCCTACACGCCCGTCACTAGCATGTGCGTCACCTCCAAACCAATCACATAACGCATAATCCAGGGTTTCATACCCTCAGAACTAGATTTAGAACTATTACTTACCTCAATCCGAGCAAAACTCTACTCCAATATTCCTTTGCCTTGCAGTTCGGACTCTAAATGTCCTGAATCTAGCCACAAGCAGTACAATACAATCAATACGGGGTAAAAGAATCAGTTGCACAAGAAAATACAAAATTATAAGCCAAAATCCAATATTGGCCAAAAGACGACCCTGGGCCCACGTCTCCAAATCCAACAAAAGCCACAAAATCCAATAGCCCATTCACTCACGAGTCTAGTCATACCAAATTCATCAAAATCCGACACAAAATGGCCATCTAAATACCCAAAATCAACTCTCCTAATCCCTAACCTCAAACCCCCAAATTACACATCAAAACACACCAATTAGGTGGGAAAATCAATGGGGAAACATAATTATTGAAGAAATTTAAGCACAAGTAGTTTACCGCAAGAATCCCTTCAAAATATCTCTCAAAAATCGCCCAATTTCAAGTTTGCAAAGTCAAGAAATGATAAAACCCTCGGAACCCAACTTTTATATTCTACCCAGTTTTTTCGCACTTGCGTCAATTTATTCGCTTCTATGGTGAAATCTCCGCTTCTGTGGAATCCACTTAACCAGCTGCCTATACTTCTGCGAGCCCTAGACCGTATCTGCGCAATCGCATGTGTGGAAAATCCCATCGCACCAGCCCACATCTGCGCCCATCAGCCCGCTTCTACGATCACGCAGGTACGGGAAAATCTTCGTAGCTGTAACCTCTGATCACCTCTCCCTTGGTCTCTTATGCGGCTCTTGTCCTGTTTCTGCTGGCTTGCACCTACGGTGCACTCCGCAGATGCGATTACACCAGCAGTAACAAAACTTCAGTTGCTTCTATAATTTAATTCCAAGTCCGTTAACCACCTGAAATCAACCTGAGGCCCCTGGAACCTCAACCAAACATACCAACAAGTCCTAAAATACGATAGAATTTATTCGAACCCTCAAATCATCTCAAACAACATCAAAAACACGAATTGTACATGGATTCAAGCCTAATGAACTTTGAAATTTCCAAATTCTATACACGACACCGAAACCTATCAAATCACGACTCTTTGACCTCAAATTTTGCACACAAGTCACAAATGACACCACGAACCTAATCCAACTTTTGAAAATCCAATCTGACCCCGATATCAAAAATTCCACTCCCGGTCAAACTTCTCAAAACTTCAACTTTTGCCATTTTAAGCCTAATTCTACTACTGACCTCCAAATCACAATTTGAACATGCTCCTAAGTCCAAAATTACCTAACAGAGCTAACGGAACCATCAAAGTTCAAATCTGAGGTCATATATACATAAGCCAACATCCGATCAACTTTTCTAACTTAAAACTTTCAATTATGAGACTAAGTATCTTAATTCACTCTGAAACCTCTCTAGACTCGAACCAACCAAACCGGTAAGTCATATAACAACTTTAGAGTATAAAAAGAGTAGAAATAGGGGAACAGGGCTATAACTCTCTAAACGACCGGCTGAGTCGCTACATACTGAGTTCACAACCTTGAATTTTGAAGATGATTTTCCAGAATAGAGCAATATGGTGATGAATCACTGACATGTATGAACTCATTTCATATCTTAGTAAATCTATTCTCAGTCTGCTAACCTTCTCCATATATCTCAGCTTAGACCATACAACAATATATTCCCTTAACTAGAATTTGGTACCATTTTAATTACTTTACCTCTTTTCTTGTTGAAAACTTAAAGAATTATTATTTGAAGAAAAATTTTAATGGTCATTTTGCATGTATATTGTTGTATACGGTAAAAATCAGCGGTTCGATTTTACGGTCACCAAGGCACCTCGAGGAAACTGCCCCCCGAAGGCTCGAAGCTTAGCTCGGGGCTCCAGCCTCGAGGGTTCTTAGTAATCTTCTTCGAGGTAGCGTAAGCAACGGTCGGCCTCGAGGCAGAGTAAATAAGTGGCATCGGTGGATCGGTGTGAGGTTCCCAAGGCACGTGACTAGAGCTCACAAAGCCTATTAGGCTAGTCTAAACCCGTACTATGACATTAAATGGCTGTACCATCCTCTTATCTTTGTAATAAATGCATTTGTACTATGTTGAGATGCCCCCCCATATATAAAGGGGAACCTTGTCATTTTTTAGGGGATCTGATACTCAATACTGAATACACAAGAACATTCTCTCTGCTCTCTAACATATTATCTTGCTCTCATTACTCCCATTTATTGCTTATATTTATTGTGTTCTATTTATTGTTTTCCATTTATTGCTTATCATTGTTCATAAAGAGCCACCATCGCAGCTCTCATAACTGTTTGTCTTCCCTTGGTCACTCTAATCCAGCCATCCGACCCGACCTCGAGACCCTACACACGCCAGCTTGAGGCCCAGATTTCTAGCTGTCTGGTTTGATTATCACATCGTTTTTAAGCTATAATCTTACCTTCTAATCTTTTTACTTAACATCCATTGCCTACTAACTAGCATAAAAATAGATCACATATTTTTAGAACCACAAAATCAAATTTAATTATTATTACTATTTTTACGGTAAACAGTTTGGCGCCCACTGTGGGGCTAAAAATAATAGTGATTATTTTCTTGATAGCTTAACTATATAACGCATGTTATCTTTCACACTTTTTCTTGTCCAAGATCTTTGATTTCAGGTCAAAATGTCTAACTCAGTAAACAACAATCTTGAGGACCATGGAGAGAATGGTGTGGATGTTCCAGGTGTTGGTATACACTACGAAACCCTGAGAATGCACCAGAGCCAATTCCCGTGGACGCGGTCTCACGCGATGCCCAACACGTCGATATAAGCTCCCACACTAACAAGAGCGTACATCAAGGAGGAACATGAGGTCAGCCTTCACGTTATTTTTGAGATGTTGCAGGCACAACAGCTGGCAATCGCTCAGCTGCAGAGCCACCAAAAAACCCCAAGTACAGTGGCCCCGGGAACAACCCCTCAGACCGAACAGGCACCAGAAAGATCAAGCAACAATGGGTTGGCAGCTGACCTCGCCATCGTAAAAATGCTCGAGGACCTCATAAAGAGGATCGAGTCGGCGAGAAAAAGATAGAATCTAACGATAAGAAGGTCGAGACCTACAATTCCAGGGTCGACCAAATTCCGGGCGCACCCCCGATCCTGAAGGGTGTGGATTCAAAGAAGTTCGTACAGAAGCCGTTCCCACAGGAAGCGAATCCAAAACCCATTCCAAAAAATTTCAGAATGCAAGTACAATGGAACCTCAGACCCCAATGAGCACGTTACTGCTTACACCTGTGCAGTGAAGGGCAATGACATAAAGGACGACAAGATCGAGTCCGTCCTACTGAAGAAGTTCGGAGAAACACTTTCAAAAGGGGCAATGATGTGGTATCAGAACCTGGACCCAAACTCAATAGATTCGTTTGCCATGCTAGCAAATTCTTTCATAAAGGCACATGCTGGTGCCATCAAACTAGCAACAAGGAAATCTGACGTCTTCAAGATCAAGTACAGGGAGAATGAGATGCTGCTAGAGTTCGTATCTCGCTTTCAAATAGAACGAATGGAGCTACCACCAGTTTTAGACGACTAGGCAGTGCAGGCCTTTACTCAAGGTTTGAACGAATGAAGCTCGGTGGCTTCGAAACAGCTGAAGCAGAATTTGGTCTAATAACCCGCCGTGACTTGGTCGGATGTTCACAATCGATATCAATCAAAAATCAGGGTCGAGGATGACCAATTAGGAGCCCCCTCGGGCTTGGTATACCCGAATAGGCTTCTGGCAAAGGAACCAAAGCCAAACAAAGAAAGGTACCAACCATACACCGAAGATAGAAGAAACACACAGAGACGCAACATACCCCAAAATGACAGAAGAATGGATCGAGGCTAGAACCCTCGGGGACTTGTTAGCAGAGCTGGATTTGATAGGCGCACAGGTCCAACGGAGGCACCTCGCTTGTCGGAATACAACTTCAACGTTGATGTTTCAAACATAATATTCACCATCAATACAATCAGAGATACCAGGTGGCCTAGGCCTTTACAATCAGACCCTTCACAAAGAAATCATAACTTAGTATGTGAATTTCATAACACGCACGACCACAGAACCAAGGATTGCCACCAACTCTAGGAAGACGTAGCCCGACTACTTAGCAAAAGTCACATCCAAGAATTCCTCAGCGACCGGGTAAAAAATCAGTTCTGGGAAAGAGATGTGACCAAGAAGAACCAAACAAATGAGCCACAACATGTCATCCACATGATCTTAGGAGGCATCGATGCCCCACAAGAACCCATGATCAGAAGAACAAAAATATCCATCACCAGAGAAAAGTGAACTCGGGGTTACATACCCGAGGATGCTCTCACATTCAGCGATGAGGACATCTAGACCTTGTCTCAGCCTCACAACGATGCACTGGTAATCTCTTTCCTTGTAAATACATTTTAAATTAAACGTGTACGTGTGGATCCAGGTAGCTCGACCAACAGTATCCGATCGAGGGTGGTAGAGCAGCTCAGATTGCTTGACAAAATAGTGCCCGCCTCTCGAGTCCTCAGCGGATTCAACATGGCGAGCAAAACAACAAAAGGGGAAATCACCCTCCCAATCAACGTGGCCAACACAACCCAAAATGCCAAATTCCATGTCATTAAAGGAGACATGAGATACAATGCCTTGCTCGGAAGGCCATGGATACACTGCATGAGAGCAGTACCATCAACCCTTCATCAAATGATGAAGTTCCCAACTAAGGACGGAATAAAAACCGTGTATGGGGAACAACATTCAGCAAGGGAGATGTTCGCAGTACACGATGTGGCACCAACACCAGTACCTTCACCTTCGAAGGAGCCAAAGGATAAGCAAATAGTAAAATAGTGATAACAAGCTACACTCTTGGCTACCCCCGACTAAACAAAATAAAGGACTGTATTGAGTCCTCATAACAAGCGATTGAATAACAGCGAGATCTGAAGCGCTGTCAACACTAAGGTATGTCCATCTCCCTTTTTCAGTTACATTTTATACTAACCTGAATGCAGGTATCTGATAGAAATGGCCGAAGCGCTTCCCAACTCGAAGGCCTTATGTTTCAAAAGCATGTGTTGCACTCTTTTCCTTCGACCGGGGTTTTATCCCAAAAAGGGTTTTACCGACAAGGTTTTTAATGAGGCAACATCTATATGCTACCTAAGGAAGACCCAACAAGTATTTAAGGCTTCTTTTGCAATCAACCTCGAATACTGGGGGCATCCTCTTGGAAGGTAACCTACTCGGAGAAGCCAAGATGTACTAATTGGGGTCTTGGAGAAGCCAAGACACACTAAGTGGGGCCTTAATAGGAAAATAATGTATCGGGCCAAACGGTCAAACGAACCGTGTCCGCATAGAATAACTAAGACCGTAACAGCAAAAACGTGTATACTTGTACCAAGTAATCAAATAACACTTTCCCCTTCATCAAAGCATTTCGCGTTTCAAGGAAGCTCATTTTTTTTTTCAAAAAAAAAGCCCCAGAGCCAAAAAACGTCCCAAATACTCGGGGACTGGCGTTAATAACTCAAAGTCGTTTGACCCCCGGGTCGGAGCTTCAAACTCATAAGCCCTCAATGAGGCAACATCAAGATCACAAAACGGCTCCAGAGCCAAAAACAACCCGAACACTTGGGGACTGGCGTCGAACACTCAAGGCCACATGACCTCCAGGTCGGAAACCCCGAAATCGTAAGCCCTCAATAAGGCAATACAAAGTTTACAAGTAATGGCTCCCGAGTCAAAAAACCCTCGATGACTCGGGGACTGCCGCCAATCGCCACCCCCATCGACTTATCAAAATACGAGGCCACAAGACCACGTGCGGGCAGACTCGGTCTCGTAAGACCTCAAGCAAGACATGAACCACACTTGTACCAAGTGACAATATCTGTAAGACCTCAAGCAAGGCATGAACTATACTTGCACCAAGTAGCCAAAATTGTAAGACCTCAAAGGCATGTAAAACTTGTAAGACCTTACTAAAGGCATAAATTAGATCTTAATGTTAAGGCTATATATCGAACTTGTAAGACCCCTAAAAAGGCATACCCTCGATGTAGACGCCAAAACTACTTCACTCGAGGACTGAAAGGATCTAGCCAAACACAAATGACTACGGTCACAAGGATGTACTAGCCAAACTAATGCAACTCCGGGATGCCCGACCGTCGCTATAAAATCACAGACCTTCAATTAATTCAAAAATACTTCGAAAAGAACCGGTTAAACATGCTACCCTCGACATAGGCAAAAGAGCTTCGACCATGTCAGCTTCAAACTATAGGCTTCGAGATACCGAGCCAAACCTCCTGATGTGCTCGATCATTGCCATATAATGACTCACAATCGAGGTTTTAATCGAACCTTCGAAGAGTCAGGCAAGCACAATTTCAAAAAGTCCTTAACAAGGGAAAAATAAAGCCCTAATAAAAGGTCGTACCGACCCAATGCATAAGAGCCACTGTCGCCAGCCCATACTAGTGGTCGTACCGACCCAATGCATAAGAGCCACTGTCGCCAGCCTGTACAAGAGCCTGTACTGACCCAACGCATAAGAGCCTAAGGGCTAGCTTGAAATTCAAAAACTTGAGGGTTGAATGAGCTCGAGTTGATACCCGACTCGGAGACTGAACCCAAAATAGTTGATTAAATATGCCTAAGAACAAAAGCATAAGAGCTCAAATGCCGGGTTATACTAAAAGGTCATACCGACCAAACGCGTAAGAGCCTACGGCCAGCCCAATAAGCCCCAGGGCCATAACATGAATATGAGGGTTCCCTTTAACTCGAAGACCAGTTCATCTGGCTAAAATCAAAGCAAAGAAAAATGCATGAAAATTAAAACCGCAAGGTTTCCTTTTATATATGTATGCGAAAAAATACAAGCTCCATTTACAAATGCTCTTTGAAAGCACTATACGCAGAAAATGAAGGCTTAATCTATGTCCCCCTCGGGGACTATGGTCCATTGGCCTGTTTCTCGCTATCCTCGGCATCAGACAGAAGGGATCTTGTGTTGTGTTCGTCCGCCTTTGCCTGCTTCACCTCTTCTGAGAGGTCAAACCTTCTAGCATGGATCTCCTCGAGGGTTTCCCGTCGAGATTTGCACTGAGCATATTCCTTGCTTCTGCTCTTACGATCAAGAGCCCTCCTCAGCTCAGCTCGAGCATTGGCAGTGCCCTTCAAATAAACTGCCACTTTCTTATCAGCCTTAGTGCAGCTCATTACGGCTTCGACCCGGGCATCCACAACTTCGGCCTTCACCTTCAAAAGCTCAGACTCGAGACTTGTAATCATATTCGCTCGGACAGAATTATTTGCACGATCATTCCGGAGTTGCACCTCAAGGGTGGAAGCCTTAGCCAAAGCATCCTCCTTGGTCATAACTTGGGCATCTGCCTGAGCCTTCAACTCATTACACTCACATTTAACCCAACCAACTTCACCCCAAAGTCATTCCAGCTCCTCCGTTTTGTTCTTCAACTGAAATATCGGAATGTTAACCTCCGAAAGTGAAAGGGGGAGCATACATCGACACAAAGGGTATGTTACCTGTCTTTCGAGATGGCTTTTGTAGTTCTGACTTCGATTCGCCTCATACCGCATGTATACTAGCTCAACTTCCTTTTTTGTGCAAAGAAGCCTAAGGGATTTTTCCCCATCCAAAGATTTCCGCAGCCTGGCCTCACGGCAAAGCAGCTCGGACTTAAGCTTGTTAAAGGCTTGCAAAAGAAAGCTCAATAAGAAAGACGCAAACTTGAAAGAAGCCTATACCAGCTACCAAAACATACCATGGAGCTAAGCCGCTGAGCCTCACCAAAGGTCGAGCATACATCCGATGGCTTAGTTTTCCTTGAAGTGCCTTCGATAGGAGAAGAGGGAGGCGCCGGATGACCCTTGTCTCTCGAAGTACCTTTGATGGGAACATGAAATGTTTTTTAAAAAATAGAGGCCTTCAAAGCCGAAAGATCGGCCAACTCGTCTCTTTTGAACCTTAGAGAAGGACTCGCCCCGCCACGAGCATCTTCATACCTCAAAGACACTTTCTATTTATTATCGATCCTTGACCCCGAGGTCGACAATCTCTCCTCCTCCCCTAGGGGGCACGGCCTCATCTCAAAAAAACCTCCAACACCTGCAGCGGCAGAGTTAGTGCGCTAAAAAGAAAGTACCTTTCTGAGGAAACAAGACACTAAACACCTACCATGATGCTTTGCCTCCTATCTCCCCTTGGACAAGTCTCTCCATTTGCGCTTAACATAGGCCGAGCAAGCTGCCAGCTTATGAGACCATTCAGCCAGGTTAGGGATCTCGTTCGACAGCCAAGGAATCGCTAAAAAGAATGAAATGAGGAAATGTCTTTACGGAGCCCGCCTCCACTATGGAAAAAGCGATAAAAATACAAGTATACCACTTACGTGTGAAATTCCATTTCTCAGAAAATGGCAAAAACTCTCCAGGGATAATATCAATTGTCCGTGCTCGAACAAACCGGCTCATCTACCCTCGGTCCTCGTCCTCTTTATCGTTAATAGCAGGGGATCGGGTGGATCGACATCGCAGAGTAATCAAGCCTCGGTAATGCAGAGGCCGATATAACCTAACGAGATGGCTAAGGGTAAATTTTAGCCCGAACTTATCCGCAAAGTACCTTATCATCAGCACTATCTTCCAAAGTGATGGGTGAGCCTGCGCTAGAGTAACCTGATACCTCCTACAAAACTCAAGCACGACCCTGTCAGGGGAGCCCAACGTAAAGGGATATGTAACACGTTCAAAAACCCCTCGACATGGGTCATGATGCTCTCTTCCGGGGAAGGTACCTGCGATACCCCTTTTTTTCCCCATTCGTAGTCTTTCCTAATCATCTCGAGATGTTCCTCCCCTATTGAGGAGATGAACCTCGATGCATGCTCCCAACTGCCTTGAACGTTGGGAGGTCTCTCCAGCGTCAAGTCTCTCCTCGAGACGAAGCACCTCGAGGTTCGCTAACCGGATACCAGTGGTGTATCACCGATCGAATGCGGAATAAAGCCAAAACTCTCCTCTCCTTGATGAATGGATTTCGATGTAGCAGCCATAGCTACGGTAAAATAGGAAGAGGAGGATGGAGATTCAAGCGAAGGCTTTGAGTTGAAATGACGAGGGAACTAGCACAAAGAACAAAAGTTCTATGAGCGGGATAGTTACCTAGAGTAGCAGAATCCCCAGTTAAGAAATAAGCAAATGCATATATAGAGGTGAGCAACGATTGTTCGCCTATCCAGAAGACCAATTAGGTCTGACCATGACAGCACCACAAATAATGTTGTCACGTGGTGCTCGAGAAATATTGAGACCCCGAGGATTTCTTCTAGTATAAGCATTTGCCCCAAAGGAGCTATCGACCTAATCTCGAGATGGTGCTCGATCTCGAGGGTATCGATTGCCCCCAAATATGGACTCCTGAGAGTCGACATCAAAATTCGAAGACTGAACTTTGCATGATCGCTGAAAAATAAAGAATGTAAGGCTGGGAACAAAAAATCTTTTTTTACATTACCAAAAATATGTTTGTAAGGGGCACCTTACAAGACCTGTTTCCCCGGGAGTACATACACAAAAATAAAATAGAGAAGGAAAGGCGACACATGCCTACTCTTCATCGCCACTGCCCTCTGAACCATCTCCGGGATCTTCATCCAAAGTAACCAAGAGCGCCAATTATTCCTCTGAATCTCGGGCCCTCTTGATCTCAGCTGAGAGATCGATACCTTAAGCACTGGCTTCTTCTAAGGCTTGCCTTCTTGCCTTTGCGCGAGCATAAGCAAGAATCCGAGTCAGCTTTTGCTCGGCCTCCTCTGATATCTCTCGAGCTAGTTCATTCGCAGTGGCGACATCCCTCAAATATGTAGCAACATTCTTTTCGACCTCGGACTTGGCCGCAGATAGCGTAACAACCTCTTCTTGAGCATTTTGGAGAAAACATTGGGTCGATTCAACTCCGATGTCACAACCTCATTTCGCCTCCTCAGCTCAAGTATCTCCACATTCTTTTTGCCCGATCTGTAAAGGAAAAGATAAGTCAGTAAACATCGAATTATGAGAATGGCGAACGAATTGATGAATAACAACTTACCTGGTCAGCAAGGCTAGCCTTTTCTCGGAGCGCTCCCTCCAAATTCGCCCGAAGCTCGCCTAACTCCTCCTCCTTTCGAGCAGAGGAGGTCTCCGACTCCTGGAGTCCCGAGGTGAGCTTCTCGAGCTCCTTTCCACGACATGAAAGGTCGTCTTGGAGCCTAGAGAAGGCGTGATCATACATCTTTTTAGCCTACAACGAAACAGAAGAGTTAGAAAAATGAGGAAAGGTACTTGAGACAAGAAAAGTATACATAAAAAGCTATCACCTTTTGCTGGAACTTCTACGCTTCCTCGATAGTGTTGGGAGCATCGACACCATCAAGGAAGTTGTCAATCCCATCTCCCCCGTCGAGAGGACCCTCCACATTGGTAGCCTTTGGGTCATGAGCGTCCCTGAGTTCCCCGGGCGAGAACCCAGGACCCATGTCACGACCCGGTTCGCCCTCCGTGAACCATCGTGATGGCACCTTGTCTCTACGACTAGGTAAGCCTAGAATGCGGAAAAAAATAACCCAAACTTGCGGAATAAAAGAAAAGAAAAAAATAGTTTAAAACAAAAATAGAGAAATGAAACAACGTTTTAAAGGTGCTGCTCGGCATACACAACATTTAACTTCTCAAAAACAATACATACTCCCAAAACCCCAAAACCCATGAATCACAAGCTATGAAACATAGTAAAATGCTTTAAATCTAGAATGTCTACAACAACAGTAAAGATAGAAGGGCTGTCACTACAAGATAGAATAAAGAGAGAGACTCCTCGGTCTGTGAACATGGTAGATTTACCTCAAAGTCTCCAAAAGATCGCCTCGCCTCAAGAATGGTAGGCCTGAGTAGAGTTACCTGGATCTGCACATGAAAAATATGCGCAGAAAGGGAATGAGTACACCACAATGGTACTTAGTAAGTGCCAAGCCTAACCTCGGTCGGGTAGTGACGAGGAAGGTTAGGGCCCTACTGATATAAAATAAATAATAAGATGAAATAATAAGATAAGCAGTACAGTTGAAAACTAATGATAAGAATTTAATACAGGAAAACAATGAATTCAATAACTGAAACAAAGGCAAAACAATCAGAAGGAAATAATGTATGATAGGGATCTCTTTGTATCCCGAGGATCCCTCGGTATCCTCAATATATGTTAGGGATCTCTTGGTATCCTTAATGTATGATAGGGATCTCTTGGTATCTCGAGGATCTCTCGGTATCCTCAATATATGCTAGGGATCTCTTGGTATCCCGAGGATCTCTTGGTATCCCGAGGATCTCTTGGTATCCTCAATGTATGATAGGGATCTCTTGGTATCCTTAATGTATGATAGGGATCTCTTGGTATCCTCAATGTATGATAGGGATCTCTTGGTATCCTGAGGATCTCTTGGTATCCTCATTATACGTGCTGGGGATATCTCAATATCCCGCACTTCAACTTAAATCGTAAATGCGTGCAGGGGATCTTCCGGGATGCCGTCCCATAGTCCCAAAGTAAAACACACAACAATGGCACAAGGAATACTAAAATAAACTCAACTCCATAACAAGGTAACACAGACAATTCTAACCTAGCATGCTTCACGTAATACAAATAGGGCAGTTAAAGCAAATAAAGCAATTGAGTCAATTAGACATGCTTCTCTAACTAACAACAGGTTTAAAAGTACAAGTAGAATAAATAGAAAGGGAAAACACAATTAAAGTTACTTAACGAAAACCAGATTTTCAAAAATTAGCACAAGTACGCACTCATCACTTCGCGTACAAGGCATTTCAATTATCACAATACCAATCCTAAGGGGAAAGTCGCCCACACAAGGTTAGACAAGCTACTTACCTCGAACCGGCTCAGAAATCAACTTGAGACCACGTTTTTGCCCGAGTACTCGACTCCAAATTGCCCAAATCTATTCAATTCAATTTCGTAATGTAAATAACACTTCAAGTAACTGATTCTACAATTGAATTCTAAGCTAATACGCGAAATTAGGTAAAATGACCAAAATGCCCCTCAGACCCATTTTTCGGAATCGGGTAAAATTTACATTTTCAGAATTCTCATACCCTCACGAGCCTAACCATACCAAAATTATCCAATTCTGATACCATTTGGTCCTTCAAATCATCATTTTACATTTTTAAAAGATTTCACAATTTCCTTCTGAAATTCCATTCCAAATCACGAATTAAATGATAAATTCAATGATAGATTCATGTACTCTAACCAAATCCGAGTTAGAATCACTTACCCCGATGAATTTCTTGAAAACCTTCGAAAAATCGCCAAAATTCGAGCTCTCTAGGTCAAAATATGAAATAAAACCCTAAACCTCGTATTTATAGTGCGCCTCCCAAATTTCCACCACTGCTGACCGTACAAAAACCACCGCTGACCGCACAAAAACCAGTGCTGTCCGCGGTGGATTTGAGTGCAGTGACAGGCTTTAGTATATTGGCCATAACTTTCTCTACACATGTCCAAATTGTGATTTCTTTACCTTTCTGGAAATTAGACACGAAGGGCTACAACTTTCGGTATCATCTCAAAATTTCCTGTAGATCAAAAGATATAAGCTTCCGAAGTCAGACCAGTGAAACTTTCCTCACCGCGGACCGCACTGGGTTTTGTGCGGTTGCAAAGCCCTCACCGCGACAACACAAAATTCTGTACGGACCGCACTGGTGGATTCAGAGGTCTGCAACTCCTCTAGACCTGCAACAGCTATGATTTTAGGCCTAAAACATCCTGGAACTCACCCGAGCCCCCAGGACTTCAAACCAAATGTACCAACACATCCCATGACATAATTCAAACTTGTTCAAAACTTCGGAGCACTCATAACAACATCAAATCAGCAATTTAACATAGGATTCAAGCTTAAGAACTCCAAGAACTCTTAAATTATGCTTTCGATCAAAAGGTTTATCAAATCTCATCTGAATGACCTAAAATTTTGCAAGCACGTCACATTCAATACTACGGAGCTACTCCAACTTTCGGAATTCCATTCCGACCCTTAGATCAAAATCTCACTATCGGACCGGAAACTTCAAAAATTTGACTTTTGGCATTTCAAGCCTAAGTTAGCTACGGACCTCCAAAACACAATCCGATCACGCCCCTAAGCCCGAAATCACCCAACGGAGATAACGGAACCATCGGATTTCCATTCTGAGTCCATCTTCACACTGTTCCAACTACGGTCAACTTTCTAACACTTAAGCTCTCATTTAGGGACCAAGTGTCCCAAATCTCTCTTAAGCTCAAAACCGAACATCCCGGCAAATCAAAATAGCAGAAATAAACTCGGGGAAAGCAGTTAATAGGGGATCGGGGCGTTAATTATTAAGACGACCAGCCGGGTCATCACATCTTCCTACACTTAAACATTCGTTCGTCCTCGAATGAGCATAGAGACATACTTGAAGTAGCGAAAAGATGAGGGTAACTGCAGCGCATATCCTACTTGGTCTCCCACGTCACCTCCTCGACTAGCTGACCCCACCACTGAACCTTCACTGACTCAATGTTCTTTGACCTCATCTTTCTACCTGCCTGCCCAATATTTCCACTGGCTCCTCAACATAAGATAGATCCTTGTCCAACTGGACTGAACTGAAATCCAACACGTGCGGAGGATCACCGTGATACCTCTGGAGCATCGAAACATGAAATACCGGATGAACTCCTGCTAAGCTGGGAGGTAAGGCAAGCTCAGAAACAACCTTCCCAACACGCCTCAATATCTCAAAAGGGCCAATAAACCTCGGATTCAACTTCCCTTTCTTCCCAAATCTCATAACGCCCTTCATAGGCGAAACCCAAAGCAGAACCCGCTCACCAACAATATAGGAAACATCATCAACCTTCCGATCCACGTAACTCTTTTATATGGACTGGGCTGTACGGAGTCTATCCTGAATAACCTTAACCTTTTCCAAAGCATCCTGAACCAAGTCTGTGCCCAATAATCTAGCCTCACTTGGCTCAAACCAACCCATTGGGGATCGACACCGCCTACTATATAAAGCCTTATACAGTGCCATCTGAATGCTGGACTGATAATTGTTGTTGTAGGCAAACTCCGCCAATGGCAAGAACTAATCCCAAGACCCCCGAACTCAATCACATACGCACGAAGCATATCCTTAAGAATCTGAATAGTGCGCTCAGACTGTCCGTCCATCTAAGAGTGAAATGCTATACTTAACTCCACCCGAGTACCCAACTCATGCTGAACAGCCCTCCAAAATCGTGATGTGAACTGAGTACCTCTATCTGAAATGATGGAAATTGTAATACCATGCAGACGAACAGTCTCTTGAATATAAATCTCCGCCAACCGCTCCGAAGAATAGGTAGGACACACAGGAAATGAAGTGCGCGGACTTGGTCCGCCGATCAACAATCACCCAAATAACATCGAACTTCTTCGCAATCCGAGGGAGTCCAACTACAAAGTCCATGGTGATCATCTCCCACTTCCACTCCAGAATCTCTATCTGCTGAAGCAACCCACCCGGTCTTTAATGCTCATACGTCACCTGCTGATAGTTGAGGCACCAAGCTACAAATCCCACTATGTCTTTCTTCATCTGTCTCCACCAATAGTGCTGCCTCAAATCTTGATACATCTTCGTGGCACCCGGATGAATGGAATACCACAAACTATGGGCCTCCTCCAGGATCAACTCTCAAAGCCCATCAACATTGGGTACACAAATCCGACCATGCATCCTCAATACCCCATCATCATCAATAGTCACATCTCTAGCATCACTGTGCTGAACCTTGTCCTTGAGGACAAGTAAATGAGGATCATCAAACTGACGCTCCCTGATACGATCAAATAAGGAAGACCGAGAAATCACGCAAGCTAGAACCCGATTGGGCTCTGAAAGATCCAACCTCACAAACTGGCTGGCTAAGGCCTGAACATCCATCGCCAGGGGCCTCTCTGTTGTTGGTAAATAAGCCAAACTCCCCAAACTCTCTGCCCGGCGACTCAAAGCATTGGCCACCACATTGGCCGCCTGGGTGATACAAAATAGTGATATCATAGTCTTTCAACAGCTCTAACTACCTCCTTTAGCACAAATTAAGATCTTTCTGCTTGAACAGATGCTGCAAACTCTGGTGATCAGTATAAATATCACAAGGAACATCGTACAAATAATGACCCCAGATCTTCAAGGTGTGAACAATAGAAGCTAACTCAAGATCATGGACAGGATAATTCTTCTCATGTACCTTCAACTATCTGGACGCGTAGGCAACCACCCTACCGTCCCGTATCAAAATCGCTCCAAGTCCAATCCTCGAGGCATCACGATAGACAATATAAGAACCCGAACCTGTAGGCAATATCAAAACTGGGGCTGTAGTCAAAGCTGTCTTGAGCTTTTGAAAGCTCGCCTCACACTCTTCCGTCCACTAGAACGGAGCACCCTTCTGGGTCAGCCTGGTCATAGGTGCTGCAATAGATGAAAACCCCTCAACAAATCGACGGTAATAACCCGTGAAGCCAATAAAACTACGGATCTCTGTAGCTGAGGATGGTTTGGGCCAACTCTACACTGCCTCTACTTTATTCGGATCCACACGTATACCCTCACTCGATACCACGTGACCCAAGAAAGCCACGGAATCCAACCAAAACTCACATTTCGAGAACTTTGCATGTAACTTCTTTTCTTTCAGAGTTTGAAACACAGTCCTCCGATGCTTCTCATGATCTTCCCGACTCCGGGAATACACCATAATATCATCAATAAAGACAATGATGAACGAGTCAAGATATGGTCAGAACATACTGTACATCAAATACATGAAGGCTGCTGGGGCACTGGTCAGCCCAAATGACATAACAAGGAACTCATAATGACCATACTAAGTCCTGAAAGTAGTCTTTGGGATATCTGGCTCCCGAATCTTCAACTGATGGTACCCTGAATGCAAGTCAATCTTAGAAAACACTCGTGCACCCTGAAGCTGGTCAAACAAATCATCAATACGAGGCAAAGGATAATGGTTCTTCATTGTAACTTTGTTCAACTGACTATAATCAATACACATGCGCATAGAACCATCCATTTTCTTCACAAATAAGGTAGGAGCACCCCAAGGTGATACACTGGGACGAATAAAACCCTTATCAAGCAGTTTCTCTAACTGATCCTTCAACTCCTTCAACTTAGGAGGAGCCATACAATACGGAGGAATAGAAATGGGCTAAGTTCCCGGCAACAGATCAATGCCAAAATCAATATCTCTATCAGGCAGCATGCCTAGAAGGTCAGCTAGAAATACATCGGGAAAATCCCATACTACAGGGACTGAATCAACAGAAGGGGTATCAATATTGACGTCTCTCACATAAGCTAAATACGCGTCACACCCCTTCTAAACCATACGCTAAGCTTTAAGAAAAGAGATGACTCTATTAGGAGTGTGATCTAAAGTACCCATCCACTCAACACGCGGAATACCTGGCATAGCCAGCGTCACAGTTTTGGCGTGACAATCAAGAATAGCATAATGGGGCGATAACCAGTCCATGCCCAAGATAATATCAAAATCAACCATGCTGACTAACAATAAATTAGCTCTGGCCTTAAAACCACTAAGAGCAACCAAACACGACCGATTAACATGGTCCACAATAAGAGAATCTCCCACAAGAGTAGAAACATAAACAAGGGAACTCAAGGAATCCCGTGGTACACCCAAATGCGGAGCAAAATAAGAAGACACATAAGAGTAAGTGGAGCTTGGATCAAATAGAACCGATGCATCTCTATGACAAACCATAACAATACCTGTGATGTCAGAATTGTAGGCAACAACCTCGGTATGGGCAAAAAGGGAATAATATCTGGCCTGGCCGCCTTCCCCTCTAGCTGGCCGAGTAGGTGGGGTAGCAACTGGTGCTGTGATCATAGCCTGAGAACTCTACGGAGCGCGCTGTAGCTGAGAAGTCTGTGGAGGTGCATTCCTCCCAAGTCTAGGGCAATCCCTCACCACATGGCGTGTGTTACCACACTCAAAATAAGCTCTGGGAGGATGTGGCAGTGGGAATTGTGCGGTACAGGTACTCCAAGACCCCTGAACACCTGAAACACTATGTGAAATCTGAGATGCAAACTGAGCTGGCTGACCCATAAAACCTCTACCATGCCGTACTCTTCCTCCAAAATAAGGACCAGTGGGTCTCTTTAGTCTATGAGATCTCCTCACTTCCCTATACTCTCTTTCCTGACCTCGTCTGTCCTCTCTCTCCTGGACCCACCTGTCCTCTATTCAATGATAGGTCCTCACCACCCGCTGAACTGGGACCAGAGGCTGTGTCGCCATGACACCTGGAACCTGTAAATGATAACTCGCTACTCTAGAGTGGGGGCGGTGGAAGTCTGGGTCCCTTCCCCAATCTGTGAAGTAGTTGGTACAACCTGAATCAACCCCGCCTGAACTAATGTACCAAACATGCTCAGGAACTGTGCTAATGTCTCCTAAAGTGCTGGAGTAGTAGTAACAGTAGGTGTATTCGGTGCCTGGGCTCTGGCTGGAACAGCTGGTGGCTCCTCGGTGGTAGCTCGCGCGAGTACTTTGGCTGCACCGTGTGCGCATCCTTAGTCTTTACCCCGGCCCCGACCTCTAACAGCTCTCGCAGGGGGCGCGAGTGTCTTATCATCTCTGGTAGCATGTGTCCTCACCATCTGTTAGAGAATGGAAGACAGAGGTTTAGGATTGTGATGTCAAAATCTCGCACGACAGGGAAATCAAATGAAGTGGAATTTTCCTAATGGTTACATAGCCTCCCGTAGATAATTACAGATGTCTCCTTACCGATCCGCAAGACTCTAATAAACCGGCTTATGATTCATGACTCCTATGAACCTAGAGCTTTGATACCAACTTGTCCCGACCCGGTTCGCCCTGTGTGAACCATCGCAATGGCACCTAGTCTCTACGACTAGGTAAGCTTAGAATGCGGAAAAAAATAACCCAAACTTGCAGAATAAAAGAAAAAAAAAACAGTTTAAAACAGAAATAGAGAAATGAAACAAGGTTTTAAAGGTGCCTCTTGGCATACACATCATTTAACTTCTCAAAACCAATACATACTCTCAAAACCCGGAAACCCATGAATCACAAGCTACGAAACATAGTAAAATGCTCTAACTCCGGAATGTCTACAACAACAGTAAAGATAGAAAGGCTATCACTACAAGATAGAATAAAGAGAGAGACTCCTCGGTTGGCGGACGCGGCAGATGTACCTCGAAGTCTCCGAAAGATCGCCTTGCCTCAACAATGGTAGGCCTAAGTAGAGGTACCTAGATCTGCACATGAAAAACATGCGCAGAAAGAGCATGAGTACACAACAGTGGTACTCAGTAAGTGCCAAGCCTAACCTCGGTCGGGTAGTGACGAGGAAGGTCAGGGCCCTACTGATATAAAATAAATAATAAGATGATAGGATAAGATAAGCAGTACAGTTGAAAACTAAAGATAAGAATTTAATATAGGAAAACAAGGAATTCAGTAACGGAAACAGAGGCGAAACAATCACAAGGAAATAACCGAGGATCTCTCAGTATCCCGAAGATCTCTTAGTACCCTCAATATATGCCAGGGATCTCATGATATCCTAAGGATCTCTTGGTATCCTTAATGTGTAATAGGGATATCTTGGTATCCTTAATATATGTTAGGGATTCTTGGTATCCCGAGGATCTCTTGGTATCCTCAATGTATGATAGGGATCTCTTGGTATCCCGAGGATCTCTTGGTATATTAATGTATGATAGGGATCTCTTGGTATCCCGAGGATCTCTTGGTATCCTCAATGTATGATAGGGACCTCTTGGTATCCCGAGGACTTCTTGGTATCCTCGTTATACGTGCTGGGTATCTCTCGGTATCTCGCACTTCAGCTTAAATCGTAAATGCGTGCAGGGGATATCCCGGGATGCCGTCCCGTAGTCCCAAAGTAAAACACACAACAATGGCACAAGGAATACTCAAATACACTCAACTCCATAACAAGGTAACACAGACAGTTCTAACCTAGCATGCTTCATGTAATACAAATAAGGCAGTTAAAGCAAATAAAGCAATTAAGTCAATTAGACATGCTTCTCTAACTAACAACAAGTTTAAAAGTACAAGTAGAATAAATAGAAAGGGAAAACACAATTAAAGTTACTTAATGAAAACCGGATTTTTAACAATTAGCACAAGTACGCACTTGTCACCTCGCGTACAAGGCATTTCAATTATCACAATACCAATCCTAAGGGGAAAGTCCCCCACACAAGGTTAGACAAGTCACTTACCTCGAACCGGCTCAAAAATCAACATGAGACCATGTTCTTGCCATGAGTACTCGACTCCAAATGACCCAAATCTATTCAATTCAATTTCATAATGTAAATAACACTTCAAGTAACTGATTTTACAATTAAATTCTAAGCTAATACGCGAAATTAGGTAAAATGACCAAAACTTCCCTCAGGACCATGTCTCGGAATCGGGTAAAATTTACATTTTCAGAATCCTTATACTCTCACGAGTCTAACCATACCAATATTATCCAATTCCGATACCATTTGGTCCTTCAAATCATCATTTTACATTTTTGAAAGATTTCACAATTTCCTTCCCAAATTCCATCCCAAATTACGAATTAAATGATGAATTCAATGATAGATTCATGTACTCTAGCCAAATCTGAGTTAGAATCACTTACCCCGATGAATTTCTTGAAAAACATTCGAAAAATCGCCAAAATCTGAGCTCTCTAGGTCAAAATATGAAATAAAACCCTAAACCTTGTATTTATAATGCACCTCCCGGATTTTCACCACTGCTGACCGCACAAAAACCACCGCTGACCGCACAAAAATCAGTGCTGTCCACGGTGGATTTGACTGCAGTGATAGGCTTTAGTATTTTGGAAATAACTTTCTCTACAGATGTCTAAATTGTGATTTCTTTACCTTTCTTGAAACTAGACGCGAAGGGCTACAACTTTTGTTTTTGAATTATCTCAAAGTTCCCTGTAGATCAAAAGATATAAGCTTCCGAAATCAGACCAATGAAACTTTCCTCACCGCGGACCGCACTAGATTTTGTGCGGCCGCAAAGCCCCCACCGCGACAGCACAAAATCTTGTGCGGACCGCACTGGTGGGTTCAGAGGTCTGCAACTCCTCTGGACCTGCAACAACTATGATTTTTGGCCTAAAACATCCCGAAACCTACCCAGAACTCACCCGAGCCCCCGGGACTTCAAACCAAATGTACCAACATATCCCATGACATCATTCAAACTTGTTCAAAACATCGGAATGCTCACAACAACATCAAATCACCAATTTAACATAGGATTCAAGCCTAAGAACTCTTAAATTATGCTTTCGATCAAAAAGTCTATGAAATCTCGTCTGAATGACCTAAAATTTTGCAAGCACGTCACATTCAACACTACGGAGTTACTCCAACTTTTAGAATTCCATTCCGACCCTTAGATCAAAATCTTACTATCGGACCGGAAACTTCAAAAATTTGACTTTTGGCATTTCAATCCTAAGTTAGCTACAGAACTCCAAAACACAATCCGATCATGCCCCTAAGCCCGAAATCACCCAACGGAGCTAACGGAACTATCAGATTTTCATTCCGAGACTGTCTTCATACTGTTCCAACTACGGTTAACTTTACAACACTTAAGCTCTCATTTAGGGACCAAGTGTCCCAAAGCTCTCCTAAACTCAAAACCGAACATCCCGGCAAATCAAAATAGCAGAAATAAACTCGGGGAAAGCAGTTAATAGGGGATCAGGACATTAATTCTTAAGACGACTGGCCGGGTCGTCACAACCCAAATTAAGGCCGCCCAGGGCATCGATATCGCTAAGGGGAAAACTCCGTCCACGAGAAGCTCCAGGCCTAGGCCCTTTGGAACCAGCAACAACGGTCTTCTTGGAAGGGGCTGCACCACATCTGGCCAGGGACTCAGGGACCGTGTCCTCTCCCTCCTCGAAGTCCTCCGAAACATGGGCTCGAACCGAATCAGTTGTTCCCAACTCAGCGGCCCTCGGCATAGACACTTGGGGGGCATCCGTGCTCGACCTTTTCCTTTGTACCAAAGGGTTGTCGTCGTCATCGTCATCCTCATCCTTGTCATCGGAACCCGTTCCGAGAGCTGAAGATGAGACCTCAGCCTCAGATCGAGGCTTGCGAGACTTGGGTTTCTTTGATACGGGGAATCGACAGCTGGAGCCTTTTTCCTCTTCTTGCCCTCATCGGGCTTAGAGGACCCTCCCTCGCCGGCAGGAGGCAGTCTCATCTGCACTCTATCGCCAAGGCCTGCATAAACATGGCAATCAAAGTTTATTAGCACGGAGGGTATGGGGAAGAAATATAAAGCATGATAGAGGCGGCAAGAAGGAGTTTACCATGATTGTTGGCCACCCACCACATTTTAGCCAACTCAGGCCAAGAACGCTCGGGATAGGGGAACGAGGAATTTAATCCCTTAATCCAACCCAACAGGTCCGAAACAGATTCCGGATACCAAATGATGGCTGCATGAGCAAAGGGAAAGTTAGCTTTTTGAAAATAAAGTAAGAAGACAATAAAGCATACTCAAAGAAGAGGCACTTACGCTTCATGTTCCACTCATCCGGGAATGACATCTACCCAACCGGAATAATGTCCGAGGTCTTTACTCGGGCAAACCGGCTCATCCACCCCCGATCATTATGCTCATCAATACTCGAGGAAAAGGGTTTCAAAGATCGAGGCTGAAGCTTAATCAAGCCTCGAAAAAAGACGGGGGTTGTACAGCCTGATCAGATGATCAAGGGTAAAAGTCATACTCTTGGCTTTGCTGGAAAAGTAGCGAAGCATGTAAACTATCCTCTAGAAAGAGGGGTATATCTGGCCAAGTGTCACCCGGTACTTACAACAGAAGTCGAGAATGACCGGGTCTATAGCCGGAGAAGAAGGGTCCGAGGAGTCGACAAGGCCCAAGGTGAACGGGTATGTGTACACATAAAGAAAGCCGGCCTTATAGTCCGTTATGCTCTCTTTAGGGCTAGGAATCTCGATCAACACCTTTTTATCCCATTGGAAGTTCGCCCGCACTTTGTCTATATCTTTCATAACGCTAATGAACCGGGACACATGATCACATCGACCCGGCGTAGTTGAAGGTCTCTCAATGGAAAAATCCTTCATGCTATTGAACCCGTGGGTGTACACTGTTCGGCGGTAGTATCCACTTTGGGCTTACCCCATGGATTTATTCTTGGATGTTCGAGATGAAGAGGCAGCCTCATCTTTCCGAGGCACTGTCTTGGAGGTTCTGGCCATGGCAACCAAAAAGTTTCTTTTTCTCGAGAAGGGAAGCAAGGAATTAGGAACAAAAGAAAGGGGGCGTATAGGAAGATGAATTTGGCTCTGAAAGTTTGAAGGTATCACAAAAGTGTGGGTCATTAAATAATTGGGGTATTTATAGGAGCCGTATGGGCAACGAAAAAACCGAACCAAAAACGGTTCGTGGGCTTCTCGATAGTCATGCTGACGACGACCCTTGCACGACTTTTGGGTTATGTCATTTAATGCTGTGATAGGCTGACATTATGATGATAGTATCTAAGGAGTAGGAGTTCAAAACCGTTTTCTATCATTTTATTCTAGGAAATGTGGGGACTATCTGTATACGTCAAAAATCAGCGGTTCGATTTTACGGTCACCAAGGCACCTCGAGGAAACTGCCCCCGAAGGCTCGAAGCTTAGCTCGGGGCTCCAGCTTCGAGGGTTCTCAGTAATCTTCTTTGAGGTAGTGTAAGCAACGGTCGGCCTCGAGGCAGAGTAAATAAGTGGCATCAGTGGATCGGTGTGAGGTTTCCAAGGCACGTGACTAGAGCTCACAAAGCCTATTAGGCTAGTCTAAACCTGTACCATGGCTGTACCATCCTCTTATCTTTGTAATAAATGCATTTGTACTATATTGAGATACCCCTCCCCCATATATAAAGGGGATCCTTGTCATTTTGTAGGGGATCTGATGCTCAATATTAAATACACAAGAACATTCTCTCTGCTCTCTAACATATTATCTTGCTCTCATTACTCCCATTTATTGCTTATATTTGTTGTGTTCTATTTATTGTTCTTCATTTATTGCTTATCATTAATCATAAATAGCCACCATTGTAGCTCTCATAACTATTTGTCTTCCCTCGGTCGCTCTAAGCCGGCCATCCGACCTGACCTCGAGACCCTATACACGCCAGCTCGAGGCCCAGATCTCCAACCGTCTGGTTTAATTGTCACATCATTTTTAAGCTATAATTTTACCTTCTAATCTTTTTACTTAGTATTCATTGCCTAACAACTAGCATAAAAATAAATCACGTATTTTTAGAACCACAAAATCAAATTTAATTGTTATTACCATTTTCACGGTAAACAATCGTGAAATGTCTATTGGGGAAGAATAGAAGGATTTTTTAGGGGTTAGTCGATTCATGTCTCTACTTATTCAAGCAATATATACATTCAGAAATCAGGAATAAGTATCCAGCGTTAGCTGGTTGTTCATGTAGATAGCATTGTCACTATACTTTTTTTGTCTATTTTTATATCATGATTTAAACTAGCCAAGTAAAAACTGAAGTTAAAGAAATTGCTTTATAATGTACACTGTAGCAGTTTTATTCTTGGATGGACATAAGTTAACTATAAGTCTCTAACACTACTACTAGGTAAATGAAAAAAGTAACCAATACAAAGCGAATTTTAATTTATCAGCTAACAACGAGATAAGCAGAAAAGCAGAAAGGATATTTTCTAAAAGGGCTTTCCATGCATAATTTCGTCCAGTAGAAGATCGATTCAGGTTTTACATAAATGGTGAAGGGAGAGAGGACTCTTGCTCAAACACTTCATATAAATAGAAGGAGATACTTATGGGATTAATGAAGGATAGAAAATTTATTTTCAAAATCCGGATGCAAGAACTCAAATGCATATCGCTTGAGAAGATATGGAGCTGCCATTATGGTTTTAAATTCAAGATTCCAAAGAAATGAGGTCAACCTCTGAGTTGCTTTCTAGGGATGCGAGAGGGCGTTAATTCTTTGCAGATGAGCAGATAATTAATATGTATCCAAATATCTCCCGTGTTTTAGACATAAAATGTTAAAGGCAGTCTATCCAATATTGAACGTTATTTAGAAAAGACAATCTATTCAGTTGTGATGCTGTACTTAGGCAGTAATGCACACATAAATGCTCTTAAAATAAGTAAACTGGATAAAATAAGAGTCAAAGAGAAGATGGTGCAGTATGTATTATGAATAACAAACAATTATTCTAAATCATCTTAAAGTATACACATCTTATTTATACACATACTTGTGCAAATTGAGAAAAAAATAAAAGAAAATAATAAAGATTGAAACAAAATCTAGAGTTCAATCTACATAAACCGATACTGCCGAAATGTTTGAGGGTTTTCTCAATCACTTGGTGCTATCATTATTGACTCTCTTTTTTTATAAGGTAAAAACTACATGGTGCCATCATTATTGACTCTTATAATGGTCTGTGCAAGATAGATGAGAAACTTAGCAACTAGTGTTGCGATCAAAGGTACACGCAGTCGTTAAGTAATAGAGCAGTGAGTAGAGTATCGTTACCACAAAAATTTATATATGATTAACTTTTGACTGATTCAAACTCAAATAATATATCGATTCAAGAGATTTCTCACAAAATATGTAATTGATTAATTTACTACCAAAAAACTATCAAGCAATGAAATAACTAGAAATCAACAACAACACTTAGGCAATTTCGAATAACAATCAGTAGGAAAGGATATTATAGGGTCATTGTCTAGCTAACAATCATGTTGTCTTCTTGACTTAAAATGACGAATTGGTTTATCTAGATTGTTGATTGATAGAGTTGATACTACTCATAATAATCTATCGAGTCCTTCCTCGCCTATTTAGGCTAACTTAATACCTATATGTCTATGGAATTAAGATTAACAAGAAAGCATTTATACTTCCTGTATTTCAATCAAACAAGGCAATTAGGTATATTTATATCCTAATTGCAAATTTTCGTTCCTCGATGCCCGGGGTCAAGAACTTGCTCTATTTAATTCTATATACAATCTAGAATTCCCACTTTCGAGTTCAACTCTAGATTCGTAGATAGTATTTCACTATTAGCTACTCCGCAAAAATAATTAAAAATAGAATTAAATAAACAACCCAATATGATAAACTCAAACTCATCAAATTAAACTTCGAACATCACATTCATGTGGCACCCATGACCCCAGAATATTAGATTTCTTAGCCACTCATGTTCATACAATCATCAAAAATAATATTTTCAAAGATAAAATCAATGAATACTAGAATAAGAATGGAAGAATTGATCAAATTCATGCTCCCGAGTGTTCCGTACTTTTGCTTTCCTCTCAAAGTTTCGTCCTCCCCCAAAATCGTGTTTTCTGGTGTAACTATACTGTGTAGAAACAAACCCGGATGAAGCTACCCCTTTCCAAGCCAAAGTAGGAAACTACTCTACTGTTTTTGTACACCCGCACAGTGCCTAGCACCGCACCCCGCGACGTGGTTTTGGAGATTATCAGCGGGCATGTAATTTTTCCTGTCAAGTAAGTTTTTCACTGCCGCGTCGCGCCCTACGGCGCCCCATGTGGCGCGACAATGTTATTTTCTTAGAGTAAAATTGTTTCATCCTCTTTTGACATCCAGACTTGGTACAAGGCCTCCGAACATGATCCCGACTTAACTTATTGGGCTTTTACTCAGACTTCAAAGCTTCAAATTGATCGATTCAGCTCCAAATTAACTTTTTAGCTCAAAATCACATCCTGCAAGGCATAAAACACGTTCTAAGTGTAACTCACTATCATTTAAGATCAAACACACGTAAAATGCAGTAATTAGAGTGCAATACTATGGCTAAAACACGAGTTTCTAGCCTACCATCGAGTGATCGTAAAACTTTCTTTATTTTTGACTACTTATTATTATATATAATATCACCAAGTTTTATTACTTTATTCGTAATATACAATCCATTCATCATATTCACTATCAGCCTTCCGAAGAGTCCTTCGTGCGTACTTGAAATTACTAGAACGTTTTAGTCTTATTTTTTTAATGTTATTGCTAATTACTGTTGGGTTATTAAGTTAAATTTAGCTTAAAAGAGGGTGAATGGAAAATGGAGGGAAAATGAAATATATGAGTTTCATTTGAGATTCCCTCCTTGATGAAGGAACATTGTTCCATATTGGAAGAGGAAGAGATTTTTAATGAGTGCAATTGCTCTTCTTCTAGCTCTTAGAGAGTTGAGAAGAAGGCAAGCCCCGCGCCGTCGTCGTCGTCGCTCACTCGGCTTCGGCTTCGGATTCGAATTTGGTCAAATGATTGATTGATTAATTTTTTGGACCAAATTTATTTGTTAATAGTAAATATTAGTAGAAATGTTATTAAATATCCATTTTAATAATAGAATATTAATATTAAATCCAACTCCATTATTAGTTTTCCGTTTTTCAGTTTTGTAACTGAAAATTAACCTCCCTCTTCAATTTTCCCGGTTTATTGTTGAGTAAATAGCCATTTATGTTATGGCATTTATGCTATGACCGTTTTGCATAAACAGTCATTCTGAGAGTTGCACCTCTTCAGTTTTCAATTCAACATTGGCTATAAATACAATTCCATTCTCTCAGAATTTTCATACGATTTTCTGAGCTCTCCCACTTTCTTCTGCATACTTTTAACTTCAAAGAAAGCAATAGTAAGTGTGATTTGCTACCGAACTTTGTGTTCGTTGTACCACTATACCAGTGTGTAATTCGTTCTATCCTGGGAGGAAATAATCCATAACCTTGGGTACTAGGAGGGGATTAAATTCCTTAAGAAAACACTGTGAATTCAGTGGGCTCGGATTAACTTTTGTTTCATTTACATTTTTTGTTTATATGTTGTTTTATTTTTTCCAGAAATAGTTTACAAATACAATTTACTAACAGCTTAAGGAATTTAATTTATATTCTGTATTTGTGTTATATTCACTAACTCTGGAGATTAAAACCTTTGTGATTTTCTACTACATTGGAGATTAAAATCTACATGATTTTAACGTTTGCTTGTGTTATTCTTTTACAGAAATGACTAATGATAACGGAAACCAAGTTGTTCCGATGGTGACTGCCAATGCGTCAACAAGCCAAACACCGGCATTGGCACCGGCGGAGAAACCCAAAAAAATTTCCGGGTTAGATTTCAAGCAGTGGCAGCAGAAGATATTTTTCTACTTGACTACTTTAAGTCTGCAGAAGTTCATTAAGGAAGTTGTTTCTGTTCTGCCCGAAGAAACTCCAGAGAATGAACGCTTTCTCGTGATTGAGGCGTGGAAGCATTCTGATTTTCTATGCAAGAGTTATGTTCTTAGTGGACTGGAGGACGATTTGTATAATGTCTACAGTGGCGTGGAGACGTCAAAAGAATTGTGGATTGCACTTGAAAAAAAATACAAAACTGAAGATGCCGAGTTAAAGAAATTCATTGCCGCTAAGTTTTTGGACTACAAAATGGTAGATAGCAAGTCTATTATTACCCAAGTCAAGGAATTGCAAGTGATTATTCATGATCTCCTTGCTGAAGGTATAAATCGATTTAATACTGATGTTAAAAGTAGTAATTTTAGTATTTTTATTAACAGAATTTTCATTGAAAGTCTTATCATCAATGAAACATTCAAAGTAGCAGTGATGATTGAGAAGTTGCCTCATTTATGGAAGGACTTCAAAATCTACTTGAAACACAAACACAAGGAGATGTCGCTTGAAGATCTCATTGTTCAGTTCAGAATCGAAGAGAACAATAAAGCTGCTAAAAAGAGAGGCCGTGAAAACTCAACAATAATGGGAGCAAACATTATTGAGGATACTTCTCAAAATAAGAGAAAGAGGTAGGAGTATTCTGGACCGAAAAGCAACCCAAGCAAGAAGTGGTTCAACGAAAATTGCTACAACTGTGGGAAAGCTGCACACAAATCTACGGAGTGCCGTGCTCCGAAGAAAGATAAGAAGAAAGGTCAAGCAAACATGGTTGAAAAGAATGAAGATGTTGATGACTTGTGTGATATGCTTTCTGAATGCAACCTGGTGGGAAATCCTAAGGAGTGGTGGATTGATTCTGGAGCCACTTGCCATGTTTGTACTGTTTGGGAAGCTTTTACTACATATGCTCCTGTTGGACCCGAAGAGACGCTTTCTATGAGAAATGCTACAACGGCCAAGTTGAAGAATGTGGGAAGATCTTGCTGAAAATGACTTCTAGCAAGATGGTGACTTTGAACAACATCCTTCATGTTCCCGAGATTAGGAAGAATTTAGTCTCTGTTGGACTTCTTTTTAAGAACAATTTTAAGTGTGTTTTTGTATCCAATAAGGTTGTAATAAGTAAGAACGAAATATTTGTAGGAAAAAAGTTATCTCAGTGAGGGCCTTTTCAAGCTGAATGTAATGGTTGTTGAAAATAATAATAAAATTTCAGCTTCGTCTTACTTACTTGAGTCAAATGAATTATGGCATATACGTTATGGGTCATGTCAATTATAAAACCTTGCGAAAAATAATTAACTTGGAAGTATTGCCTAAGTTTGAATGCAACAAATCAAAATGTCAAATATATGTGGAATCTAAGTGTGATAAATATCCTTATAAGTTAGTTGAAAGGAATTCAGATCCTTTAGACTTAATTCACATAGATATTTGCGATATGAAGTCAATACCATCTCGCGGTGAAAAGAAGTAATTCATAACTTTTATTGACGATAGTACTCGATATTGCTATGTTTACTTACTTAATAGTAAAGATGAAGCAATAGACGCATTCAAGCAATACAAAAATGAAGCTGAAACGTAAATTAACAAGAAAATCAAAATGATAAGAAGTGATAGGGGTGGTGAATATGAATATCTTTTTGAACAAATATGTTTAGAATATGGAATTATTCATCAAACAACGACCCCTTACACTCCCCAATCCAATGTGATTGTGGAAAGAAAGAATCGTTCATTAAAGTAGATGATGGACGCATTGTTGATAAGTTCTGGTTTGCCGCAGAACTTGTGGGGAGAAACCGTTCTTACGGCTAACTGAATACTAAATCGAGTATCCCATAGCAAAACACTATCCATTCCATATGAAAAATAGAAAGGAAGGAAGCCCAACTTGAATTATTTTAAAGTGTGGGAGTGTTGGGCAAAAGTGCAAGTTCCTAAACCCAAAAGGGTAAAAATAGTACCAAAAACTGTTGATTGTATTTTGATAGGATATGCGACCAATAGTAAAGCATATCGATTTATGGTTTATAAATCAGAAAATCCCAACATTCATAATAATACAGTTATAGAATCAGGTAATGCTGAATTCTTTGAAAATATATATCTGTATAAAAAGAAATGTGAGTCGATTGGTGAAGGATCTAAATGAACTTGGGAAGAAACAAAAGAAAGTACATTTAATCAGGAGGATCCAAGACATAGTAAATGTCAAAGAACGTCTACTTCATTTGGACCATATTTTATGACTTTCTTATTGGAAAATGAGCCTCGAACATTTAAAGAAGCCATGTTTTCTTCAAAATTTTTATTTTGAAAAGAGGCAGTCAATAGTGAAATAGTATTCATATTGAACAACCATACATGAGAATTGGTTGATCTTCCTCCTGGAAATAAACCGTTGGGCTCTAAATGGATCTTTAAGAGGAAAATGAAGGATGATGACACTATTGACAAATATAAGGCAAGACTTGTGGTCAAAGAGTATAGATAACGAGAAGGTCTTGACTATTTTGATACATACTCTCCAGTTACAAGAATTACGTACATACGGATATCAATAGCATTAGATGCAGTGTATAGTCTTGAAATTCATCAAATAGACGTTAAGACAGTCTTCTTGAATGGAGATTTGGAGGAAGAAATCTACATGGAACAACCTGAAGGGTTTGTAGTTCCAGATAAAGAAAAGAAGGTATGTAGACTTGTTAAGTCCCTTTACAGACTAAAACAAGCATCCAAACAATGACATGCGAAATTTGACCAAACAATGTTGTCAAATGATTTTAATATAAATGAATGTGATAAATGTGTGTACATTAAAAATGTTCCAAATCACATAGTCATTGTTTGCCTATATGTGGATGATATGCTGATAATGAGTAATTACAATTCCAACATAAATGCTACTAAGCGTATGCTAACTAGCAAGTTTGATATGAAGGACTTGGGAGTTGCTGATTTAATTCTGGGGATTAAGATCCATAAGGCTCCTCAAGGTCTGACATTGTCACAATCTCATTATATTAAGATAGTACTTGAAAAATTCAAGCACTTAAGGTTTAAAGTTGCAAAGACTCCAATTGACGTAACCTTGCATTAGCAAAGAATAAAGGCCAAAGCATATCACAATTGGATTATGCTCGTGTGTTGGTATGCTTAATGTATATCATGAATTGTACACGACCAGATATAGCTTGTTCTATAAGTAAATTAAGTCGATACTCGAGCAATCCAAGTTAATCTCATTGGATGGCAATGAAACGAGTTTTGGGATATTTAGAACATACTCAGGGCTTTGCTTTGCACTAATATCCTACGGTGATTGAGGGATACTAAGATTCAAATTGGATCACCGGTTCAAATGATTCCACGTCCACAAGTGGATATGTATTCACTATTGGTGGAGGAGCGATATCTTGGAAGCCGTCCAAACAAACTTGTGTTGCCCCCTCTACAATGGAGGTTAAATTCATAGCCTTAGATAAAGCCGGTGAAGAAGCTGAATGGATCCGGAATTTCTTGGAAGACATTCAATTTTGGCCCAAACCGTTGGCACCAATATGCATACATTGCGATAGTCAAGCTGCAATTGGAAGGGCTGGGAGCGTTATGTATAACGGTAAATCTCATCATATACGACAAAGACATAAAACCGTCAGGAAATTACTCTCTAAAGGAATTATCACGATTGACTATGTAAAGTCAAGTGATAATGTGTCAGATCCACTTACAAAAGGCCTAACTAGAGAGGTAGTTGAGAAATCATCAAGGGGAATGAGACTATGGCCGAGAACAAGTTATTGTGGCGGTAACTCTACCTAGAATACTGGAGATCCCAAGATCTAGGTTCAAGGAGATCAAACAAAGTCATTAATGATGGTTCAACATTGTCAACTAAAATTTTGGTCCATTCTCGTGATGAGACAATGTTTAGTACCAAGGATAAAGCATTAAGGCTTTTTAATGATTTTTAAATTTGATACCGAGTATATCAAATAGTGTATCTATGGAATGACACGTTTAAGAATCACGTATGTAAGTGTGAAGTGTTAGCCACTTCAAAGAGAATTTTGTAAGGCCAGTTCTCTATGCACTTATGAAACCAAGCGGTGTTCATAGCTGAAACGAACACAACAATGAGAACAAAAGACTGTTAAAGGTTAGTTGTGTGACTTATGGTTATCTAGGCATACACCAAAGTTTGACAGTTCAAAGATATCAAATCTACCAATTGACCGAGTATATCCGACATAAGTTCACTACAGAAAGTTCAAAGGGAAACTTACTTATCTAGATGCAATTAATCTTTGCTTGCAAATCACACAGTTTTTCATGCATATTTCTGTGATATAACCATTCCCCATTTATGTGGGGGATTGTTGGGTTGTTAAGCTTAATATAGCTTAAAAGAGGGTGAATGGGAAATGGAAGGAAAATGAAATATTTGAGTTTCATTTGAGATTCCCTCCTTGATGAAGGAACATTGTCTCATATTGGAAGAGGATAAGGTTTTTAATGGGTATATAACCAATTGCTCTTCTTCTAGCTCTGAAAGAGTTGAGAAGAAGGCAAGTCTCGCGCCGTCGTCGCTCGCCCGGCTCGGCTTCGGCTTCGGATTTGGTCAAATGATTGATTGATTAATTTTTTGGACCACATTTATTTGTTAATAGTAAATATTAACAAAAATGTTATTAAATATCCGTTTTAATAACAGAATATTAATATTAAATCCAACAATGTTAATATTAAATCCAATAATGTTAATATTAAATCCAATTCCGTTATTAGTTTTCTGTTTTTCAGTTTTGTAACTGAAAATTAACCTCCCACTTCAATTTTTCCGGTTTATTGTTGAGTAAATAGTCATTTATGTTATGACATTTATGCTATGGCCATTTTGCATAAACAACCATTCTGAAGCGTTGTACCTCTTCAGTTTTCAGCCTAACATTGGCTATAAATACAAGTTCATTCTCTCAGAATTTCCACATAATTTTCTGAATTCTCCTCCTTTCTTCTGCATACTTTTAACTTCAAAGAAAGCAACAGTAAGTGTGATTTGTTACCAAACTTTGTGTTCGCTGAAACACTGAGGTTTGAAGTACCACTACACCAGTGTGTAATTCGTTCTATCCTTGGAGGAAATAATCCATAACCTTGGGTACTAGGAGGAGATTAAATTCCTTAAGGAAACACTATGAATTCTGTGAGCTCGGATTAACTTTTGTTTTGTTTGCATTTTCTGTTTATATGTTATTTTACCTTTTCGAGAATTAGTTTACAAATATAGTTTACTAACAACTACTACCAGAGCATCGTTTTTTTCCCTTTAGATGGTAAGTATTTTCTTATGCAGATAGGTTTCTTCTTTACTAATCATTCTATTTCAATCAATTGGGGTATGAACATTTTGAAAGTACATGTAGACGAGCCGAAGACATTTCTGATCAGCACTGTACATGTTATATGAAAAGAAAAAGGTTTTGTTTTTATTTTTCTTTAAATTATTCTTGCTTTTCTGATTAAATTCAGCATATAGCTTAGACAGTGTGAAAAAAATTGTGTGATACAAGTCATCTTAGTTCTTCTGTTTCTGCCGAAGCCAATTTACCACTTCTTTCAGTGAATTCGGTTTGGTAGTTTCAAATACTTCTAGCAATTTTGCAATACAACAAAAAATAGTTATGTATCTGAGTAGCATGGCATCTTAGACCTGCTTATTTGTTGATGGCAAATTAAAATATTATGCCCTGTTACAAGTTACGACAAATGATTGTATTTCAGCATATGCATGCAGAGTGTTGATTGCTTTGCAAACTCAAGAAATGTTCTTATCTAGATGAATTATGATTTTTTTATCTCTTATCATTATCACTTACTCAACCTAGAAGCTATTGTTCGAGAAGGAAAACACATGAATATGGGATGAGGCACGTCAACTGCAGTTGAACCATTAGCAAAACTATGTAAAAGGAGTTTCCCGTTGTTGTTTTGTCCACTAAAGAAGGTATTGTTATGTGAATCTTCTTTCCATTTTTAACCTCCAATGCACATGTTCCTCTAATGACTCAATATTCTGACCTTTACAAGTTCACTTCGAATGCGCTGGTGTTTCAGACTTTCAGTACAACAAATGTCAGAACAACAAATTCTTAGTGGATTTCACATGATCCACTCAATTCTGAGATATTCAGCTCATCTACGAGTCCAGGTTCTAATGTTGCATGCAGTATCAGTTTATCCAACAAAGGATTAAGGTTTGAAATGGATTATTGCCTAGAGTATCAGTTTATCTTACAAAGGATTAAAGTTTGAAATGGATTGTATTAACCGCAAGTTCGAGCCTACAAAGCGACTGTTGTAAGGTTAAATGGGTTTGAGAAGTTCTTGAATTTGATAGATGTGTTGGAATTTGGACTTACGTTAATTGGTTATAGCCTGAAAGGATAGTGACGTGACCTAAGTGGTGGATAAATAAAAGGCCTAATATTAAATATTATATGTGTGGATAAGTGAGGCCCAATAACTATTGACCTGTGATGGCTAGACACTCTTTTATAAATAGAGGCCAACCCCCATTTCCCTAGCTATTAGAAAACCCTAGTGTATTCTGCCTCTTGAATACGTGGTAAAGGTAGACATCCCATCGGTTAAGTTCTCTAGGCTGTGAGAGCGAGTAGCTAGTGGATCATAGAAGTTGGTCTCAGGCTTAATCGTCCTTTGTTGTCGCTGCTGAATCCATAGAGTTTAACGTTACTCTTCCTTAGACTCTAACTCAAAATTATGATTTTATAACAATATGATTGTGTCCTAATCTTTACTATGGTTGCGATTTAATTATCTTACAGTTGGTATCAGAGCCACCATAGTTAGGGATTAAGATCAAGATTTAATCTTGAGTTAACAAAAATATATATCTTGGGTAACAAGTTTGCGTGTTCCGACCTCTGTTTGGTAAATTGATGAGACACCGAAGCTTGTTATAAGGGTTCTTTTATTGAGATCGGTTATTCCTTGCGGATATATTTTGCTATTGTGTAAATTTTAGACGACAATAGTTTGTCACTGATTCTCATCAAAAATGGTTTCATCAATATTTAGCGACTGTTTTGTGTCAACGTATAGGGGGATGTAACATTTTTGTAGTTGGTATTTGTAAATAAAAACACATATCAAAGTTGGTAAAGTCTTGATACTTGCTGACGGAGGGGGCATCGGAAAAGGATTTTTATTTGAGGGCTAAGTTTTGTTAAGTTCTGTTAATATGAACTTAATTGGTCATTTAGTTATGAAATTAACTCCATACAATTGTTCTCCAACATACAATGTTAACGTACTTAGCAGAATTGACTTAAAGATCTACTATTTTTCTATGGATTTGTGCCCTTTAATATATTTCTCAATTTCTATATAGTAGTTGATCAATTACTTTGGGTGTTATACGAAATACTCTGCCCTAATAATAAATTGGAATGTTGATCTGGTTTTGATTACATAGCTCTTACTGGTTCTTTGGACTTTCAGTTAGTGTCACGACCCGAATTTCTCACCCCCGGAAATCGTGATGGCGTCTACTCGTGAAAGTTAGGCAAGCCAACAATTATAGTTTTACCACCATTTTATTAATCAAATAGGAACAACTATTAGCTAAACAAAATAACTAAGAAATGCGAAAATGATATAACAGTGCCACAACTTAAGTACATAACTACCCCATAGATCTGGTGTCACAATCCACGAACGACTAAGATTTACTACAAGTATAAGTCTGAAAGAAGTACAACTGTTCTCGAAATAGAAGAGATAGAAGAAACTAAAGCGAGGAAAGGGGACTTCAGGCTCTGTGAACGCCAGCAGATCTACCTTGGTCTCCTTGGACTGAAGGCAACAACCTCAAGCTACTCACAAGGTCCGACACTGAAATCTGCACAAAAAGTGTAGAGTGCAGTATCAGTACAACCGACCCTATGTACTGGTAAGTGTTGAGCCTAACCTCGGCGAAGTAGTGACGAGGCTAGGACACAACAACCATATAAACCTGTGCAGTTAAATCATATATGAACAGAACAATAATAACATGAAATAACAGATAAAGATGGGAAGGGGAACATGCTGCGGAGAATATCAAATTCTAACAGTAATTCAATAGAGAAGCATAATGAACACCATATTTGTATCAACAAGAATAATAAAATAGTAACACGTGCACGACATCACCCTTCATGCTTTTACTCTCATTCTCACCATAAGAAACAACAGAAACGGCACGACATCACCCTTCGTACATTAACTCTCATAATCGTGGCACGACATCACCCTTTGTGCATTAATTCTCAAATCATGGCACAACATCACCCTTCGTGCATTAACACTTACAATATCGGTACGGTATCACCCTTCGTGCATTAACTCTCAAATCATGGCACAACATTATCCTTCATGCATTAACACTCACTCACAATATCATACACGGCATCACCCTTCATGCTTTACACTCTTCCTCACCCAAATAATAGAAACAATACATCCCAGCAAGGGAATCAACAATAGAAACAAACACATCCCGACAAGGGATTCAGCTATAACCAATCTCGTTCCAACAGTTACTTCACAAAATAAATCTCAACTTGAGCCAATACTCAACAATGGTCAATTACCAAGAAATTATCATAAGTCTTGTTCTACATTGATAATCATCAATTTAAGTGTGGACGGTATATAATAAGAGTCACAACAATCATGGTATAAGACTCACGGGCATGCTCGACACCAACGTATAGATACTCGTCACCACACCTATACGTCGTACTCAAACTAACATGTAGCAAATAAGACCACAACACCTATTTCCTCAAGCTATGGTTAGACCAAACACTTACCTCAATTCCACTATCACCACCCGGATTTCCTGCCCGCGGGAGTCGTGATGGCGCCTACTAATGTGAGCTAGGCAAGCCGATTGTTTGAACAATTTACTTTTTTACCCATTTTATATCTTTTAACAGTTATGAAGCAATAACGTGTAGACAGTAAAATTTACAATAAATGGAAGTAAAACAATAAACTATCTGAATATGTATCCAATACAACTATTTGAGCATCGACTACCCAGAACTGGTGTCACCGTTTCACAGACGGTCTAAGAATACTACATACAAAGTCTAAAGATAAAAGGTACATTGTTTCTGAAATAAGCAAATGAAATAGGATAAAGGGATAGAGGGAGTGATCAGGGCCTGTGGACGCCTGCAGGACTACCTTGGATCTCCGTGTGGACTAAAGGTAGCACCCAAGCTACGGTCCAAAAGCTGCTACTCCGGGATCTGCACACAGTACAAAATGTAGTATCAACACAACCGACCCCATGTGCTGGTAAGTGCCTAGCCTAACCTCGGCGAAGTAGTGACGAGGCTAGGACCAGACTACCAAATAAACTTGTGCAATTTAACTATATATAGCGGAACAGAAGAACAATAATATACAGTCAAGTATGGGAGGGGAGACATGCTGTGGGGAACTATCAATTTAGAATAGAAAGACAACGGGTAATTAAAAGGAACAACATATCTCAGATATCAATAAAGAAATCAGGAATCAATAGGTGCACAACATCACCCTTCGTGTTTTTACTCTCGTCCTCACCCAAACAACAATCACAAACAATAGGGCAAGGGAATAAATGAAATTACAATAAGAATCTCGGCAATGGAACAATATCAAAATAAACATCAACATCCCATCAAGGGAGATAACATTAAAAGCAACAATATCCCGGCAAGGGAGGCCACGTAATAATTTTCTTCTTTTTCTCACTTTTACTTCACAACTCACTTCACAACTTGAGCCAATGCTCTAAAAGGTTCAATTACCACTTATACTTTCACATTTCATTATACAACTTGAGCCAACGCTCCTCAATGTTCAAATGTCACATTTACTTCCACAAACTTTGCCCAACCATAGAAATCATCACCAAAGCATGAATAATACAACGAAGTCATAATAATCACAATATAAGACTCACGGGCATGCTTGACACCAACGTATAGATACTCGTCACCATGCCTATACGTCGTACTCAACAAATACCACATAGCAAATAGGACTCGACTCCTAATCCCTCAAGCTAAGGTTAGACCAAACACTTACCTCGAACTTTCACGGCCAACTCAAGCCTCAAACACCGCTTTTCCTTTTGAATTTGGCTCCAAATCGATTGTATCTAGATATAATCGACTTAATAACATCAATAAACACTAAACAATTCAATTCCAATGCTTAATTATAGATTTTCTATCATTCTTCCCAAAAATTCAAAAATCGACCCCGGGCCCGCTTGGTCAAAACACGAGGTTTAGACCCAAACCCGATCACCCATTCACCCATGATCCTGAATATGTAATTAGTTTCGAAATCCGACCCCAAAACGAGGTCTAAATTCCATTTATACAAAAAGCCCTAACTCTACCCAAATCCCTAATTTTCTACCCATAAGAACATGATTTAAGCTTAGCAATCTAATGGGTGTTAATGGAAATTGAAGAAAATGAGTCTAAGATTACATACCTGTGAATTTGTGGTGAAGTTCTCTTTCAAAAATTGCCCAATTTGGAGTTTGGAAGAAGAAGTTATGAATTTTTGGTTTGATCCCGTATGTGTTCTGTTACTATTTAAATGACTGGGCAAAAATAAGCTATGCGATTGCGAACAAGCCTATGCGATCGCATAGGTTTGACTTTCCTGACCTACGCATTCGCAACCTAAGGGTCGCGTTCGCATTGGGTTAAAACTACCCAGGCCCCAGACCCATTCCTACTCTCTGCGTTCCTGACCCGGTGCGTTCGCGTAGAGAAACTTCCCAAAGCTCCACGTTCACAACCAGGTCTATCCGTTCGCATAGTGCAAACTACCCCCTTCCCCGTTTGTGCATTGCATTCGCATGGATGACCATGCGTTCGCATAGAGTAAAACCCTGGACACCAGAAGACATCAGAAATACCAGATTTCTAAGTCCAAAAACACTCCGACGCCTATCCGAAACTCACCCGAGCCCTCGGGGCTCCAAACCAGACATGTATACTACCTCAAAAACACTCTACGGACTTACTCGTGCATTCAAATCACCAAAATAACATCAATAACTATGAATTTAGCATCAAAATCATGAAATCACTTAAGAACTTCAAATTTTCCAATATTCTCAAATACGGTCCGATTCATATCATTTCAAGTCCGTTTCTTACCAAATTTCACGAACTCGACATAAGCCACATATAAAACCTGTACTGGGCTTCGAAACCATAATATGGGCTTGATACCATCAAATTTTAAACACATTTCATTTCCAAAACTCATAAATAATTCTAGAAAATAATTTTCTTTAAAAATTTATTTCTCGGGCTTGTGACCTCGGAATTCGATTCCGGGCATACTCCCAAGTCCTATATTTTCCTACGGACCCTCCGGGACCATCAAATCACTGGTCCGGGTCTTACCCAAAATGTTGATCGAAGACAACTTAAATTCATTTTAAAGTCAAAATTTATCATTTTTCACAGATTTTCACATAATGGCTTTCCGGCTACACGCCCAGACTAGGCACACAAATCGAGGTGATACTAAAAGAGGTTTTTACGGCCTCGGAACATAGAATTTATTTCTAAAACAAGTGATGACCTTTTTGGTCATCACATCCACGGACAAAATCACGCCTTAATTACCGCTTTACCTCTCGATTCCACTTTCAATCCGCTTGAATCTAGTAATAATTTACTTAATAACATCATTAAATACTAAATAAACCAATTTTAATGCATGAATATAGATTTCCCAATGTTTTCCCCAAAAAGTCAAAAACCGACCTTGGGTCCCCTTAGTCAAAACTCGAAGTTCGAACCAAAGCCCAATTACCCATTCACCCACGAACTCAAATATGCAATTGATTTTGAAATTCGACCTCAAATTGAGGTCCAAATCCCCAAAATTTGAAAATCCTAATTTCTACCCAAGACACCCAATTTCCCATGAAAAACCCTAGATTTTAAAGTAAAATCATGTAAAAAGATGAAATAGATTGAAGAAAAAGAGTTAAGATTCATTTCCCTATGATTTGGGGAAGAACTTGCTCTAGGAAAATCACCCTTTGGAGTTTAGGTTTTGAAATTTCACTTAGCAGGCTGCTTTTATCGCAATTGCGATCAGGGGTTCGCAATTGCGAACCTTTTGAATTTCTGCTGCCTTCACATTTGTGACACATATGTCGTATTTGCGAATCCTGATCTCGCATTTGTGAGATCAGAGGCCTGTGCAAAACACCAGATGCACAACTGAGTTTTCCTAAGTTCTAATCACTTCATGGCCTATCCAAAACTCACCCGAGCCCTCGGGGCTCCAAACCAAACAAGCAAGCAAGTCTAAAAACATCATAGAAACTTGTTCGTGCAATCAAATCATCAAAATAACATCATAAACTACGAATCTTACGTCAAATCAACTCGATTCTTACCAAATTTCACAGATACGACTTAAATATTATATTAAACCTATAGCGGGCTCCAGAACCAAAATACTGGCCCGATACCATCAAGATCATACACCATTTCATTTTCAAAGTCCTTATATTTCCAGCAAATAATTTTCTTTCAAAATTCTTTTCTTGAGCTAGGGACCTCGGAATTTGATTCCGGGCATACGCCCAAGTCCCATATTTTACTACGGACCCTACGTGAGTCAAATTATGGGTTCGGGTCTGTATACTAAAAATGTTGACCGAAGTCAACTTTAACCAATTTTAAAGGCCAAATTCAATATTTTTCTTAAATTGCACATAGAAGCTTTCCAGAAATGCGCCCTAGATTGCGCATGCAAATCGAGGAGAAAGAAAATGAGGTTTTCAAGGCCTCGGAACCCAGATTCAGATTCTAAAATACAAGATGACCCTTTGTGTTATCACATTCTCCACCTCTAAAACAACCGTTCGTCCTCGAACAGACATAGAAAAGTACCTGAATCGGTGAAAAGATGGGGATATCAGCTCTGCATATCGGACTCGGACTCCCAGGTTGCTTCCTCAACAGGCTGACCTCTCCACTGCATACGAACTGAAGAGAACTTCCTCGATCTCAACTGACGAACCTGCCGGTCTAGCATAGCTACCGACTCCTCTTCATAGGTCAAGTCCTTGTCCAACTGAAAAGTGATGAAGTCTAACACGTGGGATGGATCGCCGTGATACTTCCGAAGCATGGACACATGAAACATTGGATGCACTACTGATAAACACGGTGGCAACACAAGTCTGTAAGCCACCTCTCTTACTCGATCAAGAATCTCAAAAGGCCCGATGAACCTAGGGCTTAGCTTGCCCTTCTTTCCAAATCTCATCATGCCCTTCATGGGCGACACCCAAATAAACACTCGCTCTCCGACCATGAATGCCACATCACGAACCTTACGGTCGGCATAAATCTTTTACCTAGACTGAGCTGTACGAAGCCTATCCTGAATGATCTTAACCTTGTCCAAGGCATCCTGTACTAGATCTGTACCCAACAACCGAGCCTCCTTCGGCTCAAACCACTCAACTGGCGATCGACACCGTCTACCATATAATGCCTCATAGGGAGCCATCTGGATGCACGACTGATAGCTGTTGTTGTAGGAAAACTCTGCTAATGGCAAGAAATGATCCCAAGAACCTCCAAAGTCAATAACACATGCGCGAAGCATATCCTCCAAAATCTAAATAGTACGCTCGGACTGTCCGTCTATCTAAGGATGAAATGTTGTGCTCAACACAACCCACAGACCCAACTCACGCTGAACTGCCCTCCAAAAATACGAGGTAAATTACATACCTTGGTTAGAAATAATAGACACTGTTGTGCCCCCTTTTTTCCCTCCGCAGAGAGAAGTTCGGGTTCCGACATTCATAGGGGTGATAACTCATTTCCTTTTGGGAATTGGGTATTTAAAAAGCCGCAACCTAACGGATTATGGTGCGTTAGGTCACCTAGAGTAATTAACTCTTGGATTGGTTTGCATTACTAGAGATTTAGGGTAAGGGCTCGAATAACCTCGAGTGGAAGGTGTTAAGCACCCCTCTCGGTCCACAACGATGGATCCCGACCGAACTTATACTTGTGAACTAGTCCATTAACAAATAAATAGTTTTAAACACATAATGGCAAATAAGAGCATATTTTGGACATTACATGACTCAAATAATGAGATAAAGGAAGGGCTTAGACAAATTGTATACATATGGAAAAGTAAAGTTTAAGCAAAGGGAATTTGGGAAGGAGAGGTCCTTGGTTGGTTATCCTACATGATCACCCCACGCAATTCCCGTAAGCACTCCTCGATGAGGGGTTACACATGATATTAACGCGTAGTCATCATATCCCATATCTACCCTTCCCACCTCTTAGCGGTTATTAAAGTGAGTGTCGATTACCGTTCTCTATTGCGTGCTGTTACCCGTCCCTTCTTAATGGTCCTGGAGGAGGTTAAGACCTCTACCTACAGGCAGTTCTAGATAGACCCCCTAAGGTTTAAAGGAAAAATACTAAGACGACAAGCAAGAACACATTGGACTTTTAGCAAATAAAAGCAGGAAGGGGTAAATAAGAGGCTCGGGTTTACCTCCGCAGATAATGCATGTAAACAGCATGACTCAAACACATACAATGGCAGTATTATTAATAGGATCCTAAGACATGATCTCTAAGTGGGTATCAGAACACAAGAGACATGCAAATTGATTTATAACTCAGAAACAGGGGCCCTAATCAGTTTGCCTACTAATTTTAAGCATGTTAACCATTAAATAGTAAACACAAAGAACGATTTCCAGTTTTATAGAGGTTAATTACATGTGGCTTGCCTAGGCATAGGATAATGCACAATAGTTATCAAAATTATTAAAACAGTTTAGAAGTTATTTTACCCAAAGCATGTTGTTCTAAGTGTTGCAAAGATACAAGGATTATGACCAATTTTACTTAAACAAGATAACATTGTTTTTACATCTTTCATAACCAGTAGTTTAAACTAGGTGTAACTGAGTGAGTATGAATGAGATCCTAAAACAAGGGTATCTAACATGCACATAAAATGCAGAATGATTTCATGATATGCAGAATTCCTAAAGCATAATTTCTATATGCACGGAAAGTTACAGCATGATTGTAGGATGTGCAGGAGCAACAACTTTATGTTAGTGTTGTTATTTAGCCTAAAGCAGGGTTTCTAAGTGATAAAACAATGTCAAGTGAGATGCTGAAACAGTAAACCTAAGAAAATGATATCTAATGCATGACATGCTTGGAATGTATTGGTCCTAAACATGAATTCTAATGCACATATGGGAAATGTAAACCTAAGGCATAGTTTCTACCTATTGATATTGATAACATGTATGACTACCCTCCCCTTTTCACTAGGCGACCCCAATATCCGTTTACAACAAATTATTACAGACCATTATTGCATGAATTAAATATTTAGATAAGAAAAATAAGAAGTTACACTATAGGGAGCCTGAATGTAGTCCCAAATGATTTTCCCAAGCCTCCAATAACCTCAAATACCAAATTCCATAGACAATATCATTGTCTAGGTACGTTAGAGTTCCCTAAGGATCTCAAGGATCCCGGGCAGTGCTCACACCTAAACTTTATAACCAGAACTGAGTAAGTGCAGTGTGGAAGAGCCAGCTCCAGTACATCAGAGTTCAAAGGGATCTCATAGGTATCCCAAGGCAGTCACACACTGGAGGGGCAGAACTTAAGGACATAAGAGTAGAGTGAGAGTGCTTGACATGGTTTTGAAAAGGTTTTAATAGGAAAGTAGTATTTGAAAAGGCTCATTTCTTTTATAAATAAGAGAGTTGTTCAGTAAAACAGTTTTAACAAGAGTTGTGTAATCAAACAAACAACAGATCAAACATATAGTCAAGACAGATTCAGCAACACTCAAACAATAGTCCTTCACATAGGGGTGATGGGAATTGGGGACATATAGAGCACATGAGCATAGCAGTTCATGTGGGGGTTTATGGGATTAGGGGATAGCTAGTGGTACCATCACAGTATGAATTTCAGAACCAATCATAGAATCAGACATTTAAAGTGACATATCAGTTTGCAAAGTAAATGCATATCAAAACTGGATAACAATTAGACAAGCATTCAAAATAGGGTTGAGATAGACTACCAGGGGAGTAGAACATTTTCTGAAATGCCCTAAGAGGGTTAGACTAGCATGATAGATGAAGCAGTAATGAAACAGGTCAATTACATGTTGAACAACAGAGCCATAGATAGAAACAAATTAGAAACATGACAAACTGAAGCAGTAGAAGAAATATATTGGTTTTGGGACTTGAATTGAAATCAGAACATACCAGTGAAGAGATAGTAAACACAAAGTTAAGAATAGGAGAGCACAATAATTAGTCTTGGCTTGCAGCCGGCTAACTCAGAATAATAGCAATTAATCAAAGAAAGAGAGCAGAAAAGTTTTGAGTGTGAGAGAGTTTGAACTAATGTGTTCGTGTGTCTGACTGTTAATCAGAGAGCATATATATAGTAGTTCGAAACTAGGTAAAATAAGGTAAGAATTACAATTGCATAGTAATTATGGAACTTAGAACCAATTAGAGCAAAATCAGCACAAGTACTCCCTTAATTAAGGGAATCAGTTCAAACGGTAAGAACATGTGGCAAATAAGGAAAGAAATCAATGTGTAACTGGAGCATAACATACAAGGAAATAATTCAAACATAGTAGTCACAGAGTAAACAATATAGGGGTAGGTTCAGAAAATTCTAATTAAGGAGATAGTCAGTAAGAATCAAGTAACAATACAAACAGGGTAAGGGAAAGTTAGTTTAGGCAAGCAAATCAATCATATTGAATAAAAAGGTAAGAATCAAAGGTTTAAAGGAAAGTTTTCAAATTAAACCAAGAAACAGGGAATTCAAAATCAATCAAAGAGAAGGTCATGAAAAGAGTTAGCATTTAGAATATAAATAAAGTAAGACATGGACAATCAAGAGTCGACAGACAACTCTAGCAAACCTAAAAGTTAAACAATACTGATTCAATGAGAAAGAGGCAAGTCTTGAACAGTCAAGATGAACATAAACACATAGAATCAGTATATGTTTAGGCTAAAAAATTCAGTAGAAACATATCAAGGCAAGATAGTCACGAGAAATCACAGAAACTCAAAACGAGAACTGGTTAGTCATGCTAAAACACAGAACCAAACAAAGAACCACAAAAAATTAGGGCTTTCAGCATAGACGAGTTAAGATGTAGTAAACTCATAGAATCAATCAAAATATGTAAGAAATAGAAGTTTAAACACAAAGAATTAGTTAGACAAGGTTTTAAAAAGAAGTTTCGAAAACCCTGGTTTTGAAGCAGACGAAAAACACTTGAAATCACATGATTCTTGTAAAGAACCTCAAGGATAGTGTAAAACATTCAAGAAAAAACTCAAATCGTACAGATTTAGGAGGTTTAGAAAAATTAGGGTTTCGAAAGAAACTCATATAGAGATGAAGAAACATGTATGGAATCCCAAGGATCGTAGCAAATATAGAATGATTTCGTTTGGAATCACACTGGAATAGACAGGAATAGACAGGAGATGAACCTTAGATGCAAGTCGGCATGGCCCTGGGCCCTTGAGGACCTTAGAGAATGCAAGAATGGCATGAGAGAAGCTATGGGAAGCTTAAGAAATGATGAGAGGTCACCGGAGATGACCGGAGATGGGAGGTCGGCGTTTGAAGATTAGGGTTAGGTTGAGAGTGTTTTGAGAGTAGAGAGGATTTTAGGGCGGTGGGTGCATAGGAATGATTCGGGTTGGGGGTAGTTTGGAACTAAAAAGATAAGTTTTAACGAGGGCCGTTGATCTAAAAGATCAACGGACATGATTTGATGGGGTCTTGGGTCGGTAGGTATATTTAGGGCCTGAGTCGGGTAATTTGATCAGAAATTGCACTGGGGTATTGGGTTGAATTGAGGTTGAAATTGAAATATAATTTGGCTAAGTTTTAAATAGCCAATTCAATCCTATATAATTTATAATAAATAATAAATGATTTCTAAAAAAATAATTTCATTTACTAAAATGATTTAAAATAATTGTTTAATATTTTAAAAATAGGAAAGACCCTTTTATGCATTAATAACGTAATTGTACATTAATAGGACTAAAATTTCAATTATATGCAAATTGGCTTTTAAAAATGTAAATACAATTTTAAAAAAATATACTAAAATATTTAAGTAATATTTTGGTACAAATATAGAATTTAGATGGCTAAATCACCACAAAAATAATTTGAAGGATAATTATTGGAGATTTTATGAGTAAAAAGGGAGGAAATAAATCAATTTGAAGCATTTAAAATTCTTTTAAAAATGCTTATGTATGCTTATATATGCATACATGCTATTTTGAAATTTATGTATTAAAAATATATAGGGAAAAATTGAGTATCAACAGCTGCCCCTCTTTACCCGGGAAGGATGAAAGTGTATTCGGGTAAAGAAATAATGACCAATTTTGATCAGGCGGGATGGTTTGAAAAAATAGAGGTCGGACTCCGGTTTTTGAGTTTCCTACATATCCCTGGTTTTATAGGAATCAGGTCATGTGTAGTTCTGGATTCATCGACGGAACATGCCGATGAAACTATTGCAAGAACGGACACGCGATGCGAAAGCGGCTATGTTGAGTGGTTAAGGTTCGGGATAGTTGAAGGAACTGAAGCGAGATCGCTCCTGCTATGATAGCGATTACTTACTGGTTACCTACAGATAAAAGATGCTACAAACATGTATTTGTAAAAATTTAAACATGATGCAGATTCCCTTTGGACCATGAAGGTTGTCTTTGGACGGTTAAAGATGACGTCCTTGGACCATGACGTCCTGGGCCATGAATTTTGTAGTGAGGGATTCGTAGGCCATGAAATAATGTTCTCGGGCCATGACAATGGTTCATTCTAATCATGACGCCTTTGAATAATGATATGCAAATTTCAGGGATTCTCAGGCCATGGTATGGTGTTTTCCGGCTATGAGGAAGATGCCTTTTAGACTATGACGCCTTTGGATAGGTTGGAGATATTTCATCCCATGATATGAAATAGTCATGATGTTATCAAGACAAAGCTGTCTTGTGAAATAGAGGGCAGAACTTAGCCCGATTGAAAAGCAAATAAATAGTACTAGAAATAGAGCAATATTCGTGCAAAGAGGGACATTGCTTAGTCCTATGCAGATGGGGAGGCAAGGATTACCCTCATGTAAAGATGGAGGCAAGGATTAGCCTCATGCAAATATGGAGGCAAGGATTAGCCTCATGCAAGTAGGGAAGTAGGGATTAGCCTCATGCAAATAGGGAGGCAAGGATTAGCCTCATGCAGGTAGGGAGGCAAGGATTCACCTCATGCAAGTGTGGAGGCAGGGATTAGCCTCATGCAGGTAGGGAGGAAAGGATTAGCCTCATGCAAGTATGGAGTCAAGGATTAGCCTCATGCAAATAGGAGGCAAGGATTAGCCTCATGCACGTAGGGAGGCCAGGATTAGCCTCATGTAGGTATGAAGGCAGGGATTAGCCTCATGCAAATAGGGAGGCAAGGATTAACCTCATACAAATATGGAGGAAGGGATTAGCCTCATACAAGTATGTAGGTAGGGATTAGCCTCATGCAAGTATGGAGGCAGGGATTAACCTCATGCAAATAGGGAGGCAATGATTAGCCTCATGCAAGTATGGAGGCAAGGATTAGCCTCATGCAAATAGGGAGGCCAGGATTAGCCTCATGCAAATATAGAGGCAGGGATTTGCCTCATGCAAATATGGAGGCAGGGATTAGCCTCACGAAAATGTGGAGGTAGGGATTAGCCTTATGCAGATATAGGGGACATGGATTAGTCCCATGCTAAGAGCGAGTAGAAAATAAGAGTAGTGTATTTCTTAGCTGGAGATATATTCGGTGTCTGATGGCCAGATGGATGGTGAATTTGCTTTGTGTATATATGCTTGCGAGTGCTATAGTTACGTCAAATGTGCTTGCATTCAAATGGATCTTGCTGAACTTTATTCGGAATTTTGAGAATCCTTCTCAAAATTCTGGCCCAGTTTCTTAACTGATCACTGACCGTCTGACACATGTTGGCGTTGGCTGGACTTGCTCCGAAATTTTGAGGACCCTCCTCAAAATTCTACCCCAGTTTAGTAGACGATCCTTCGAATGTTTGCGGATAATGGATCTTGCTGAACCTTCTTCGAAATTTTGAGAATCCTTCTCAAAATTCTGCTATAATTTCTTAATTGATGACTGACCGTCTGACATATGTTGGCGTTGGCTAGACTTGCTCCGGAATTTTAAGGACCCTCTTCAAAATTCTGCCCCAGTTTCTTATCTTAGGGGAAATAAAAATTTTATTATGATATGACCGAACCCATAGCGCTGCCTACGTATCCCCTCTTAAACGGGAATCAGGTCAAGCGTAGTTCAATTACACCAGATGATGAAATGTAAATAATCTAAGCATATTATCTCTTGACTGCGTTTGAATTGATTGGTTTTGGCCAGATTTCTCCATCCATTTCTACAAGTATGAGTGCTCCTCCTATCAGCACCCTGTGAACCATGTACGGACCTTGTCAGTTGGGGGAAAATTTCCCTTTGGCTTCATCTTGATGTGGGAAGATCTTCTTTAGCACCAACTGACCTGGTGCAAATTGCCTTGGTTTGACCCTTTTATTGAAAGCTTTGGACATTCTATTCTGATAAAGTTGGCCGTGACACACTGCGTTCATCCTCTTTCCATCGATTAGGGCCAATTGTTCATAGTGACTCCTTATCCATTTTGCATCGCTGAGTTTAGCTTCCTGTATGACTCTCAAAGAAGGAATCTCTACTTCGACTGGGATGACATCTTCGGTACCATAAACCAGCATGTAAGGCGTTGTCCCGGTTGATGTGCGAACTGTAGTGAGGTATCCCAATAAAGCAAAAGGTAGCTTTTTGTGCCACTGTTTGTAGTTCTCTACCATCTTCTTTAGTATCTTCTTGATGTTTTTGTTGGCATCTTCTACAGCTCCTTTCATCTGAGGTCTATAGGTTGTGGAATTCTTGTTCTTGATTTTGAAGGTTTCACATATAGCTTTCATCCGATCACTGTTAAGATTGGCGGCATTATCAGTAACAATGGATTCGAGAACACCGAATCGACAAATAATTCGATCCGTGATGAAATCTGCGATGACTTTCTTGGTTACAGCCTTGTAGGATGCATCCTCTACCCATTTTGTGAAGTAATCAATGGCTACCAGAATAAACTTGTGTCCGTTTGAAGCAGTGGGCTCAATCAGACCAATAACATCTATTCCCCAAGCGGTGAATGGCCAAGGTGAGCTTGTTGCATTGAGCTCGTTTTGTGGCACTTTTATCATATCAGCATACACCTGGCATTGAAAGCATTTGGGACATACTGGATGCAATCTGTCTCCATGGTTATCCAAAAGTAATCGGCCCTAAGTATCTTCTTAGCCAAGACAAACCATTCATGTGCGGGCCACAGGTCCCAGCATGTACGTCCTCAAGCAGTTTAGAAACTTCTTTTGCCGTGACACATCTGCAAACCCAAATCAGGAGTTCTCCTTTACAAATTTCCTCCGCTGTGGAAGAAGTGATTGGACAATCTCTAGAGTGTGCATTTCTAAGTTTGGTTTATATGCTCTGGATATTCTCCCTTTGACAAATACTCCTTGATGTTATGGAACCAAGACTTTCCATCCGTTTATTCTTCAACAAGAGCACATATGCCAGCTGATTATGGATCCTCACTAGAATGGGATCAATATAATTCTTATATGGATGTTGTATCATAGATGACAAGGTGGCCAATGCATCGACAAACTCATTCTGAATTCTAGGCACATGTCGGAATTCTATATTTGTAAACCTCTTTATCAATTCCTGTACATGGTGCAGATATAGCAATATCTTGGAATTCTTGGTGGCCCACTCTCCTTGCACCTGGTACACAAGCAAATCTGAATCACCGATTACCAGTAACTCTTAAATGTTCATGTCGACTGTCATGTTGAGCCCTAGTATGCATGCTTCATACTCTGCCATGTTGTTGCTGTAGGGAAATTCGAGTTTAGCAGATATCGGATAATGTTGCCCTGTTTCTGATACCAAAACTGCTCCAATGCCCACTCCTCTGAAATTTGCAGCTCCATCAAAGAACATCCTCCAACTGTCGTATGCTTCGGTAATGTCTTCTCTTATAAATGATACTTTTTCACCAGGAAAATACGTCTTCAAAGGTTCGTATGCTCCTCCCACCGGATTTTCAGCGAGGTGATCTGCCAATGCTTGCCCTTTGACCGCCTTTTGAGTTATGTAGACGATATCGAACTCACTTAACAGTATCTGCCACTTAGCCAACTTTCCAGCCGACATAGGTTTCTAGAATATGTACTTTAGAGGGTCCATCTTAGATATAAGATATGTAGTGTAGGCAGAAGTAATACCTCAATTTCTGGGCTATCCAGGTCAAAGCACAACAAGTGCGTTCAAGCAAAGAGTACCGTGCTTCATAAGGTGTTAACTTCTTACTCAGGTAGTATATGGCCTGCTCCTTTTATCCTATCTCGTTATGTTGTCCCAAAACGCATCCGAAGGCTCTATCCAATACAGATAGATAGACTATCAAAGGCCGTCCTGGTTCTGACGGGACCAAAACTGGTGGTGTGGATAGGTACTCCTTGATTTTGTCAAAAGCTTTCTGACAATCCTCTGTCCAGCTTGTTTCGGCATCTTTTCTCAACATCTTGAAGAAGGGTTCGCATATGACTGTGGACTGTGCTATGAATCATTTGATGTAGTTGAGATGTCCTAGGAAGCTCATTACATCATTTTTGCTCTTAGGTGGTGGTAAATCCTGAATAGCCTTGACTTTAGACGGATCCAGCTCGATCCCTCGACGACTAACAATGAATCCCAATAATTTTCCTGTGGGAACCCCGAATGCACACTTTGCGGGATTCAATTTCAAATTGTACCTCCTTAGCCTGTTAAAGAACTTCCTCAGGTCCGCTATGTAAACTTCCTCAGTTTCAAATTTGATAATTGCGTCGTCCACATACACCTCTATTTCCTTGTGGATCATGTCATGGAAGATAGTTGTCATGGCTCTCATGTAAGTGGCCCCAACATTCTTCAGACCGAACGACATCATCTTGTAATAGTATACACCCCAAGGTATAATAAAAGCTGTCTTCTCTGCATCTTCTTCATCCATCCAGATCTAGTGATAGCCTGCGAAGCAATCTACAAAGGCATGTTTGGCACAATTATCAATTAGGAAGTGTATATTTGGTAGTGGGAAGTCGTCCTTGGGACTCGCTCTGTTTAAATCCCGATAGTCAACACATACTCTGACTTTCCCATTCTTCTTCGGAACTGGCACAATGTTATATAACCAGGTTGGGTACTCAACCACCCTGAGAACTTTGGCTTTGATCTGCTTGGTAAATTCCTCCTTGATTTTCAGGCTCATATCTGGTTTGAACTTTTGGAGTTTCTGCTTGACTGGCAGACACATGGGAGTAGTATGCAACTTGTGAGCCACTATAGACGTGCTCAAGCTGGTCATGTCATCATATGACAAAGCAAAAATGTCCTCATATTCCTTTGGAAAATAGATGTATTCTTCCTTCTTTGTTGGTGACAGGTTAATGCTGATGCGAGTCTCCTTGACGGTATTGGCGTTCCCCAAATTTACTGCTTCGGTTTCGTCCAGGTTGGACTTAGGCTTATTCTCAAAGTTGTCAACCTCTCTGACAACTTCCTCGGGTATCTCATCTTCTTCATCTGAATAATTATCATCATGTTGCGTTGCCTCATTACATGTCATAGTTGTCACACCTCCTTTTTCCTACACCTTGGAAGGGTATAAGGGAGTTTTCCAATTAAAGAACAACCGAAATGGGATTTATTTATTAAAATATTTAGAGTCGCCGCTTGGGAAATTTATGGCGTCCCAAGTCACCGGTTCAAATCCCGAATCGAGGAAAAGATTGACTCTGTGTTATAGTCCGCAAATCAAAAATTCGGGTAAGGAATTCTGTTAACCCGGGATAAGGTGTTAGGCATTCCCAAGTTCCGTAGTTCTAGCATGGTCGCTCAACTGTTATAATTAGCTCATTATCTGATTTAAAACATTTTAGACCTATGTGCAAATTTTAACTTTTAACCACTTTTCTTCATTTTAAAGAAGATATAACGTCGTCTAAAATATGTCTTTGGATCGCGCCACATGAAATGCACCCGCAATCTGAAACACATTTTATTCAACGTTTTAGGATTTGGATTTGAGTCACATGAAATGCACACCCGAGTTTAAGGAAATCAATTATTAAAATAACGCGCCTAAAATGACTATGCGTTTGCAATTTGTGAGGGCCGTGTAATTTCAACTAAATGGCACGCCTCGAATTCTAAGGATCAATACAAGATTAATTAAATGAGGGCCATGCAATTGTCATTTTTGTTTGGCACTGCGCACCTCGATTCTAATTTTAAAAGAAAGAAAGAAAGTTCGAGCTAAGTGTTTTGAGGGCCATAAACTATTTTATTTGATATGGTGCACCTTTATTTATTCTAACTTCTAGACTTAACCATGAGGGCCATAACTATTTATGTTAAATATGGCACACCTCAACTGATTAATTAAAAGAGCAAGAAAGGTTGTCACTAATTTTAGGCTAAACGCTTGGACCAAGTCAAAACCAATAATCCCAAGTCAAGATAACCGCAGGAGGGGCATGAGTGTTTTGTTATTGTGCAAGGATCCTGGACCCAAACAGTTGGCCCTACATATAGAAGGAAAGAATAGGAAATAAAAAATGATGGGCTTACATCCCATCCCAACGTGAACCCCGAATTTGGAGCCTGAGCATCACCAAGTGCTGGACTCAAGATCGAGTCTCCAAGCACGTGAAACATCCAATTATACGGGAGTCAATGTGATCCCAGCTTTTGCAAATAAAATGAATATCCCAAAATAAACCTGGCCATTTGGGGTTTCATTAGTTGGGCCAGCCTCCAGCCCAAACCTTAAGACCAAGTTTTCATGCACAGTTACTACTTACATCCCAATTAGAAACTACGTAAAAATGAAATTGAACTTTGTTTTCCAAGTTTTAAACCATTAATTGAACATTTTGAATTATAACCCACGAGTTCCACTTACACATGCTCATAATCAAACCAAAATGAACTGAACCTATTATTGAAATACTATGGATCATTTTTCTTTAAAACACAATTACAATACCCAGGAATCCAATAATACACTCGGCCAAACCAATGGATGAGCACACGCTCAACTCAACACGATTAACATATTACCAAAACTAGAAAAGACTACTCAGCAGCCAAGTCCAAACACCTATCTATAGTTACCAGACTCCTCAAACATGCGTGTATGACCGGAAATTAGATAACAATTGTCCCTTCAGTCTTACAATAGTCCCAAATCAGATACAACAGGCCAAAAACCTATCTACTTAACCCAGAGATTGACTAAAACGGTATAACATGCCAAATAAGAAAAGAAATTCAAAGTAAAACATAATTAAATCATAAAACAACCGAGATTATGTTTTAAAATCCTTCTTTCTCATTTTATTCTTCAACTCAAAGCTCCACCAAAACATGTAGAGTTTCAGGAGACATGTACCTGGGAATGAAAAGGCAAAGGGAAAAGTAAGGAATCAGCAGTATGCAGAAATCAACACCAGCAGTAGAACAGTCCCAGATTCAACAAAACTCAACAGTGAAATCGAACCAGAAGAAGGAAACCTATTCAACAACTTGAACTAAATCTTGCACCACCCAAGTTTAAACCATTTTGACCTCAATTAGGATCATCTATTGTTTAGAAGATGAATGAAAACTTCAAAGTTCAAAACCAAAATTCCAATGGAACAATGTTTTTCTTTAAATTTCAGTCATTTGTTATTTTTCAAAATTCTCTCTCTCTCATCTCTACCTTGAAAGGCAAGAAAGTGTGTCTTTATAGGCAAGGGAAGTAGGGCAGCCTAGAAAAGTTCACAAGAATCAATTGGGCAGAAAATAAATGGGCAAGGGAATTCAAAGGTCCCTTGGCCCAAAATCTCAAATCAGCCCACAACATTAAAAACTAATAACAATTGACAAAACTAATACAACGAATCCAAATAGACTAAAAAAAGTAAAAACAAATGTCAATTAAGCTTTACTATGCGAAATGATTTTAGGGAAAAAAATCATTTCCCTTAAAATGATTTTAGAGAAGAAGAAGAAATTGATTCCAACCTCAAACCTTCAAAACCTCGCCGATTCGTACTTTTTGGAATTTTAGGGTTGTCTCTTCAAATCAAGATTCAATAAGTTCCATTAAGATTCGAGTGTAGCGGATTATAGATTAGGGAATAGGGGGTTGAGGTGGGTCTGTGGTGTGATTTTGGTGGGGATTGGGAGTGGCGCCGCCACCTTAAGGCTGTGGGAATTAGGGGCGGCGGGTTAGGGTTCCGTGAAATTTGGTCTCTGAAGGAGAGTGAATTGGGAGAGATGATATGGGGGGGTGTAGTGGAGTTCATACACTAATATAATAATCCCCACCCCAGTTCCCAACCGTAGGATCAGATAAATAAACGGCCCAGATCGATCAAGACCAAACGAGGTCATTTTGATTAATGCTGAGAGAGGCTGGGTCTTGGGGCAGGTTTGGACAGGTTTCTGATGGGTAAGGGATTGGGTTGAGGGGTTCGTTTGGGCCTGGGGGAGGAGAAATCGATTTAGCCCAAATGAGATCTCCTCTCTTTTCTCTTTTTCTTTCTTTCATTTTTCTAAATTCCTTTTGTTTTATTTTTCTCTTTTTTTTATAGATAAATTAATTCCTAAATTTATCCCTAGAACCTAATTAACTAAAACGAAAACACTAATTAAACCTAAATGATAATTAACACAATTAATTAAAAACAAATTAAAAGGAAAACTACTAAAAATAAAAGTTAAAAATAAAAGTGCAAATTAAACTATTTTTGTGATTTTCCCTCTTTTTTATAAAATAACTTAATTACTTAATTAATCCTAACATGTTAAATTAAATCCTAAATGTAAATGCACATATATTATTGTATTTTTTCATTAATTAAAATGAACAGACAAAATGCAAAGAATTAACAGAAAATGCCATGAAAATCCATAAAATTTCAAATGAAAAGAAATTTATTTTCTTGAATTTATGGGAGTAATTCATATAGGGAAAAAATCACGTGCTCACAGCTTCCCCTCTTTGCTCGGAAACACGAAAAGTTTTCGGGCAAAGTTAAAGTGAGCGGATACGAGCGGTTTTTGCCCGTTTGAATACTCCGTGAAAAGCATTTTTTGAACGATTTGACCGCACCCTGCTTCCGAGGTTGCCTACATATCCTTGGCTATAAAGAAATCAGGTCAGTGTGGTTCGGGAAGTTTTGGTAGCTGGGACTACCATAAAGCTGTGATTTCACTATTGTTGTTGCTGCTACTACTACTTATTGAACCCCTTATTACACCATGACAAAATAAAAAGAAGCTAGACTAAACTATGATCTATGAATTACAAGAATCTTATCTATATATTCAAACATGATCTTGCAGTTCCTGTTGCATTGTCGACCTATACTCTCCGCGTGAAATTTCTTTGTTGCTAAATTGAATTGTAATCTGAGATGCTTTCCCTTTTCTCCAGGTGGACACCTAATTGCTGAACTTTGAACTGTATTCCCGTGCTCTCCAGATGGGCGCCTGACTGCCGAACTTGAACTGTATTCCCGTGCTCTCCAGGTAGGCGCCTGACTGCTGAACTTGAACTGTATTCCCGTGCTCTCCAAGTGGGCGCTTGACTGCTGAACTTGAATTGTATTCCCATGCTCTCCAGGTGGGTGCCTGACTGCTGAACTTGAATTGTATTCCCGTGCTCTCCAGGTGGGCTCTAGACTGCTGAACTGGAACTGTATTCCTGTGCTTTCCAGGTGGGCGCTTGACTGCTGAACTTGAATTGTGTTCCTGTGCTCTCTAGGTGGGCGCTTGATTGCTGAACTTGAATTGTATTCCCGTGCTCTCCAGGTGGGCGTCTGACTGCTGAACCTGAATTGTATTCCCGTGCTCTCCAGGTGGGCGCCTGACTGCTGAACTTGAATTGTATTCTCCCTGTTCTCCAAGTGGGTACCTGATTTCAACAAAAATAGACAAAACAAAGAAAATTTTCTGCCCCATTTTGGTAGCTGGGCACATATGTGAGTGTTAAACTGAATCATATTACCAAATATTACTAAGAATTTGAAAGCTAGATCCCGTTATTCAGAAGGGTCCTGACAGCTCATAGTTAAACGACAGTTTTAAATCTTAATTATATCTCCTAAAGGTATTACTTTCGCTACATCTTGTTATCTGAGCCGATCTTAAAACTACACCCCATTATCTAGGAGGGTCCTGACAACTCTTAATGAAACGACAATTTTAAATCTAAGTTATATCTTCTGAAGGTATTACTTCCGCTACATCTTGTTATCTAAGCCGATCTTAAAACTACACCCCATTATCCAGGAGGGTCCTGACAACTATTAATTAAACGACAATTTTAAATCTAAGTTATATCTTCTGAAGGTATTGCTTCCGCTACATCTTGTTATCTTAAGAAAGTATTAAATCTACATCCCATTATCCAGGAGGGTTCTGAAAATTAAAAGTCAGGTTTTATCTTAAGAGTGACTGTTTTACGGCTAAATTATATTACCCTACACCAGAACTTACGCTAAATTTGTTATCCAATGGAAATTTTAATACTACGTTCCATTATTCAGAAGGGTCCTGACAACTCTTAATTAAATCCTATCTTAAACATGTAAACTTTGAAACAAACTTATATTCCTTGGGGTACATTTATGCTAGATTTTGCTACTTATGATTGTTTTGAATTTTAACTAGGTCCCATTTTCTAGGAGGGTCCCAAAAATTTACTGTCAAACCTGTTTGGTGCCTGCTTTACCTTACGGAGGGTTTCTCCGAAACAAATCAAAATTTCCTACCCCTGTTTCAATCAAAGAAAAATCTTGTCAGTTTAAAATGTGGTGGTTAGTTTGTGGCATTCATGCTGAAAGTGGCCTCCCCGTTTTCGTGCTTTGTTTTGACTGACTTCCCCTGAACTGGCTAATAACCGCTTGACTTCCCGACTGACTTTCAAACCCCATGACCTTGGATGACCCGAGTGTTCTATACCCAAACCGTTGTGTTACATCTCTGACCCATCTGTTTGAACCTCTGCATTTCCCACGAAATTACCAAACATTTCACTGATGGAACTTCCACTGACCTTTTATCCCCCATTTCACATCATACTACCTCTAAGCAATGCCTTGGCTGCCCTGCACCTTGTGCAACTTTGGAAGTTGGTAGTAAGCTTTGAAATTCCTTCTTATTTGCTTAAACGGAACTGACATTGGGAACATCTTAGAGAAATAAACCCAAAAGAAATGAAGTGCAATGACTTTCAGAGTTAAGGATAAGAAAAATCCAAAACTGGAAGACTATCTGAAGGGGAAAAAGAAAAAGGACTTATCTAAGTGGAGCAGCTGGTACCAATGATCATGACATGCATTTCGGATTAATCGGCCCGATCTGTCCAACCAATCAACTTTCAGTTGCCATACTTTGTTGCCCCGGAGTTTCCATAACCCGACTTCTTCGCTAAAACCTTGACCTTGCTCGGCCTGCGGTGCCCTGAAGGGTTTTCACCAACAAACATCTCTCATTTGTTCATCTCTCAACTCACTTTCGCCTTACGGTTCCTGTGAGGGTTTTCACCAATAAGACTCTCTCATTTTTGATTTCTCTCAGCTCTCGTCGCCTTATGGTGCCCGTGAGGGTTTTCACCAATAAGACTCTCTCATTTTCATTATTTTTTCCTGCTTGGACCAAAGTGTTGCCCCTAGTATGAATCACCTCCACTTTCTTGACTTGGCATTTCTCGAAGATTGATCGGAAAGTCTTTCTTTGGACCGTAATGTGGGCTTTTGGATAGGGTTAGAAAGAAGGGGTATCAAAGGCTCAAAACAATTCAAATGGGTTCAAAATTACAACTTTTGGAATCTGATTTCTTGCAATAACCACAACTTCTGCCCTAGTTTCTTTGCTTGGGGACTTTTGGATTTTTGTTTTGATGGGACCGAACCGTGAGGCTGCCTATGTATCCTTAAAAGGAATCAGGTCGAACGTAGTTCATGACATAGACGTTGCTTTGCTGTTGTGATTTTCTCTTTCTTTTCTTTCTCTTTTTTGCTTTCTTTTTCTCTTCTTGTTGTTTTGTTATCTTCTTTTCTTCTTTTTTTTTTTTCTTTTTTTTTCTCTTTTTTCTTTTCTTCTTTTCTTTCTCTTTTCATTCTTCTCTTTTCTCTCTTTTCCTTTATTTATCTTTCACGCTTGTGTTTCTGATCTTTGCTACTGATTCCAAAGAGGGGTATGAAAGAAGGTAAATAAGGCTCAAGAGGATAACAAAGGACAAAGTGTTTAGATAGCAGAACAAAATGCCTTCATCATTCCAATCTTCAAAACTTGCCAAGTACAAACAAATACAATTTAAACAAAGAAGTCATACATAATATCTCTTGACCTCATCGGAATTGATGGCCATTTCTACATATTTGCCTTCTATGTCTGTTAAATACAAAGCACCATTGGACAACACTCTCGTCACGATGAACGACTCCTGCCAATTTGGGGCGAACTTGCCTTTTGCTTCAGCCTGATGAGGAAGGATACACTTCAATACTAACTGACCCACTTCAAACTTCCGTGGAAACACCTTCTTGTTATATGCTCTTGCCATTCTCTATTGATACAACTGACCATGACAAACTGCTGCCAATCTCTTCTCATCAATTAAACTCAACTGTTCCAAGTGAGTTTTGACCCACTCATCGTCATCAATTTCAGCGTCAGCGACAATCCGAAGGGACGGGATTTCAACTTCTGCGGGTATTACTGCTTCAGTGCCATATACTAACAAATAAGGAGTTCCCCCTACTGAAGTACGAATAGTAGTGTGATAACCCAACAATGCAAAAAGAAGCTTCTCATGCCATTGCCTGGAACCTTCTACCATTTTCTGAAGTATCTTCTTTATATTCTTGTTGGCCGCCTCAACTACTCCGTTTGCCTTGGGGCGGTAAGGAGTGGAATTACGATATGTAATCTTGAATTGCTGACATACCTCTTTCATCTGATGACTATTGATATTATCCCTATTGTATGTAATGATCACCTTTGGTATCCCAAACCGACAAATGATATTTGAGTGCACAAAATCAACCACCGCTTTCTTGGTTACAGACTTGAACGTTTTAGCCTCTACCCACTTGGTGAAATAGTCGATGGCCACTAGAATGAACCTGCGCCCATTTGATGCTTATGGCTCAATTGGCCCAATGACATCCATGCCCCACGCAACAAAAGGCCATGGTGCAGACATTGTGTGCAATTCATATGGTGGAGAATGAATCAAATCTCCGTGCACTTGGCACTGATGACACTTGTGCATGAAACCGATACAATCTCGCTCCATAGTGAGCCAATAATAACCCGCTCGGAGGATCCTCTTTGCCAACACGTACCCACTTATATGCTGGCCACAGACTTTAGAATGTACTTCAGTCATGATAGTTGTGGCCTGTCTAGCATCTATGCATCTCAACAATCCAAGATCCGGAGTCCTTTTGTACAAAACCCCCACGCTGAAGAAAAATCCGCTCGCCAACCGCCGAATTGTTCTCTTTTGATCGCCTGTGGCTTGTACCAGATACGTCCCCATCCTAATATATTCCTTGATATCATGAAACCAAGGCTCTCTATCAAGTTCTTCTTCTACCATATTACAGTAAGCATGTTGATCATAGACCTGAATATGCAACGGGTCAACATAAGCTTTATCCTGATGATGTAACATTGACGCCAAGGTAGCCAAAGCATCAGCAACTTTGTTATGGATCCTTGGAATATGCCTGAACTCTACTGATCGAAATCATTGACAAAGATCATGCAAACATTGTCGGTACGGTATGAGTTTCAAATCTCGTGTTTCCCATTCCCTTTGAATCTGGTGCACCAGAAGGTCCGAGTCCCCCAAGACCAAAACTTCCTGGACACCCATGTCTACAGCTAACCTCAAGCCCAAAATGCATGCCTCATATTCAGCCATGTTGTTAGTACAGTAGAAACGAAGCTGAGCCGTAACAGGGTAGTGACGCCCTATTTTAGAAATCAATACAGCTCCTATCCCAATGCCTTTCATAGTAGCAGCTCCATCAAAGAAAAGTTTCCAACCTGGCTCTCCAACTTGTTCCAACTCATCAAGGTGCATTACCTCTTCATCAGGGAAGTAAGTCTTCAAAGGCTCATATTCCTCATCCACTAGGTTCTCAGCCAAATGGTAGGCCAATGCCTGGGCTTTCAAATTTTGTGAGCAAAATCTGCCACTTTGCGAGCCTCCATGTGGGCATAGGCTTCTGAAAGATATACTTTAATGGATCCAAATGAGAGATGAGGTAAGTAGTGCAAGATGACAAATAATGCTTCAGCTTCTGTGCCACCCAAGTTAGGGCGCAACATGTCCTTTCAAGGTGAGTGTACGTAACCTCATAAGATGTGAACTTCTTGCTGAGATAATAGATGGCCTGCTCTTTCCTGCCAGTGATATCATGCTGACCCAATACGCAACCAAACGAATTATCCAAAACCGTCAAATACAGAATCAAAGGTCTCCTTGGTTCTGGTGGCACCAACGCAGGTGGGTTTGACAAATACCCCTTTATCTTATCAAATGCTTCTTGACACTCATCTGTCCACTTGACCGTAGCATCTTTCTTCAACAGTTTGAAGATAGGCTCACAAGTTGTCGTAAGCTGAGCAATAAACCTGATAATGTAATTCAACCTCCCTAATAGACTCATCACTTCAGTCTTGTTCCTTGGAGGTGGCAATTCTTGGATAGCTTTAATCTTTTATGAGTCCAATTCAATACCTCGGCGGCTGACTATGAATCCCAACAATTTTCTAGATGGCACATCGAATGCACATTTTGAAGGATTGAGCTTATGATTGTACCTGCGAAGCCTTTGGAAGAACTTTCTCAAATCCTTGACATGGTTAGACTACTTTCTAGACTTTATGATCACATCATCCACATAAACCTCGATCTCCTTGTGTATCATGTCATGGAATATGGTTGTCATTGCCCTCATGTAAGTTGCCCCAACATTTTTCAAACCGAAAGGCATGACCATGTAGCAGTATATTCCCCATGGCGTGATGAATGCTGTCTTCTCTGTATCTTCCTCATCCATTAAGATCTGATGATACCGGCATAGCAATCCACAAAGGACCCAATCTCATGTTTGGCGCAATTGTCAATCAGAATGTGGATATTTGGCAGTGGAAAGTTGTCCTTGGGGCTCGCCTTGTTGAGATCACGGTAATTAACATACACCCTAATATTGCCATCCTTATTTGGTACAAGTACTACATTGGCTAAACAAGTGGGATACCGAGTGACCGGAATGACTTTTGCATCGAACTGCTTGGTAACCTCTTCTTTGATCTTCACACTCATATCAATTTTAAATTTCCTCAGCTTCTGCTTGACAGGAGGGAATGCCAGGTCAGTGGGCAATTTGTGAACCACCAAGTTAGTGCTTAAACCCGGCATGTCGTCATATGACCATGCAAAGACGTCTTTGTACTACGCTTTAATTATCTCCTCCCTGAGTTGAGGTTTAAGATGGGCACTTATCTTAGTTTCTCTGATATGGGTCCCCTAAATTGATTGCTTCTGTATCACTCAGGTTAGGCTTGGATTTTTCTTCAAAATGGCTTAGTTCTTTACTAATCTCTTCAAAGGCCATATCCTCGTCGTATTCCGATTCATCATCACACTCTATTTCTTGAATTACTATTTCAGAATTAGATTGGCTTTTAAGACTGGGCCAAAGATTCCTCATGCATGTCATGTCATTGAAACCAACATAAAAAGAATTGTACAATAAAGAAAAAGAAAAGCAAAAATAAAACTATTAGAAATGATGAATAAGGGAAATTGCATTTCATTGAAATTGAAAGATAAAAAGGTTTATACATCCAAATGGACGGAACATAGAATCTGAATTACAACCCTGGAATAATACAGATAAACTGAAAGAAAATCAAAGCAAACTACCAAAACTCCTTCCTAGTGGGGAGATGAGTAACTTCCCAATTGTTAATATTTGCACTGGGCCCAACAAAATGCACATCCGCCTTGCTAGAACCCTCTCCAGCTTCCACCATGTTCACCTCGTCGAATAATTTCTCAAACCTTTCAAGAAACTCCTTATCAGGACCAACCACAAAACTGGGAACTGTTGTTGCTGGGTATTTCTTGGCGCCATGCCTAACAAATGATCTGGAGAGTCGTGGGATGGGCTTTGGGAGGACCCAGACCCTCTGTTTCAACTTTCTGGCTCTTTTCACATCTGCAACTGTGTGCTTGAACCCCAAACCAAATGTATCCATGTTTTTGAGGAGAGACACCGGCTGTACGATACCTTGCAAGGATGCACCCAAACCCTTGCCCGGTACAAAACCATTTTTCAACATTTCAACGGCTACCATGACTGATGCAGCAGCTACCCTCGGAGTTGGAACGCACTTCCCTTCTGGAATTTTCTCTACCAATACCGTGTCAAAAATCTGATAAACCCATGGCCCCTTATCGTCTTCAAACTCTATGAATGGAACAATGGCATCACTGGGAACACACAAATTATCTTCGCCGTACACAACAATTTTCTGTCTATCCCATTCAAAATTGACCATTTGATGCAGAGTAGACGAGACTGCTTTGGTAGCATGAATCCAAGGTCGACCCAACAACAGATTGTAAGAAACAGCCACATCGAGCACCTGGAACTCTATGGTAAATTCAACTGGCCCTATTGTAAGCTCAAGCACTATGTCCCCGACTGAATCTTTCCCTCCACCGTCGAGTCCCTGAACGCAAATACTGTTCTTGAGAATTCTTTCATCATCCACCTTCAACTTGTTCAGAGTGGAAAGAGGGAAAATATTTGCACTGGAACCATTGTCGACCAGTACCCGAGTAACCACAAAATCTTCGTATTTCACCGTAAGATAGAGGGCTCTATTGTGCTCAGTACCCTCCACGGGCAACTCATCATCAGAAAAAGTGACTATGTTTACCTCAAATATCTTGTTAGTTATCTTTTCCAAATGGTTTACTGAGATTTTGGCAGGAACGTGGGCCTCATTCAGGATCTTCATCAAAGCCCGACGGTGCTCGTCTTAATGGATCAATAATGACAATAGTGAAATCTGAGCCGGTGTCTTCCTCAACTGCTCCACAATAGAATAGTGTTGCACTTTCATCTTTCTCAAGAATTCCTCTGCTTCTTCCCCGGTCACAACTTTCTTCACTAGCACCGTGTTATCTTTGGAGATCTTAGCTTTTCTCAACTCTTCGGGGGCAAAGCATCTCCCCAATTGAGTCAAACCATGGGTCTCACAAACTTCTTCTTTAATATTTTTCCCCTTGTAAGTCACTGTCACTCGTTCATAATTCCACGGGACCGCCTTGCTGTTGACTATCGGTAATTGAGTTACCGGCTTGAAATTGACAGGATCTGTGCGGGCACCCTCCACAATTACAACAGGCTTGTTTGCCACTCCCGGCACAACCACTTTTGCTCTTTTTTGTTTTACTGCCATATCACTTGGGGTCCCCTTCTTGACTACTGCAGATGGTTGACTGTTTGCCCCACTCAACCTGATCACTGATTTATCACTTGTTGGCATTTCAACCAGCCTGACTTCACTGGACCGAATCATCATGACGGTCTATGAAGGCTTCTTAGGCACCCCTCCCCTATGCACTATCTCGATCATATTTGTCTCATGATGGGCCGACAATGGATTTTAGTTGATATTGGGCGCCTCCGGAGTTTGGACCTCAATCCGATTAGTATCAATGAGCTCTTGAATAACTGTTTTCAATTGCCAGCATTTTTCTGTGTCGTGCCCCAGAGCACCAGAACAATATTCGCAAGTCACAGAGTAATCAAGATTCCTTGGGGGAGGATTTGGTAGTTTTGGCTCGATCGGACTCAGCATACCCAATTGTCTCAATCTGTGGAACAAACTAGTATAGGATTCTCCCAATGGAGTGAAGGTTTTTTTCTTTTGCAACCTCTCGTTCTTAAATGCTTGGTTGGGCCGGAAACCTGATCCAAGAGGGTTTTGGTAGGCTCTTGGGGGTGGATAGGCATTTTGTGGAGCTGGGTAGGTATTCTGTGGGTTTGCTGCATGCCATTGCGCGTGGGCCGGAGGTTGGCAATATGTTTGGGCATGATGGACAGAAAAATGGGGGTCTGGTGGTGGGTAGTAGTGTTGGGGTGGATTATACGGGGTATAGGAGTAGGTTTGGTGGTGGGGACGAGGCTGATGATAGTGGTGAGGCGAACCTCTGGGTCCTAATCAAGCTCCTGAATCAATCGTTGCTACATCCTCTTTCTTCTTCTTTCCAATTACTCACCCAGTTCCGCTTTGAATGGCCTGGGTGGTTGCCTTAATGGCCGAATAGCTCATAATTTTGTTTGTCTTGAGCCCTTCTTCTACCATACCGCCCATATTTACCACTTCATTGAAGGACTTGCCTATAGCTGATACCAGATAACTGTAATAAGTAGGTTCTAAGGCCTGCAGAAAATAATCCACCATTTCACTTTCTTTTATCGGAGGGTCAACCCTTACTGCCTGTTCTCTCCACCTAAAACCATACTCCCTAAAACTCTCATTGTGCGTTTTCTCAAGTTTCGTCAAAGACAGACGATCCGGAATAATCTCGAGATTGTACTGGAAGTGACAAGCAAATGGCTGGGCTAGATCTTCCCATGTGTACCATCTTTCGTGATCCTGCCAAGTATACCATTCCAACGCTGATCCACTCAGACTCTGACTGAAATACACCATTAGCAGCTCGTCTTTCCTGCCAGCTCCCCTCATTTTGCTATTAAAACCTCTCAAATGCGCCACTGGATCACCGTACCCATCATACAAATCAAACTTGGGTATCTTAAACACTGCCGGCAGTTGCACATCTGGAAACAAATATAGGTCTTTTTAGGCAACACTTACTTTACCTCCCAACCCTCGCATGTCTATGAATGACTGTCCAGGATTTTAACTTTCCTGAACATCTCCTCATGTTCAGGATTTTTAGATGGTTTTTCGGTTTCCGCAGGGAGGTCAAAATGAGGAGTGTAGGAGTAGGTTTCGGGAACCATGAAAGTGGGCTCCGGGGGGTAATACCGGTTTTCGCGAGTCTGGAACAGAGGCTCACTGGAGGATCGGTATAATGCAGCAGGTGGGGGTGCTACAAAAATAGGAGTGACGGGTGGAGGAGGGTACGGGACTTGTTTGGGTGGTGGAGCTTGTGATGTATGGGAAGTGGTGTCGTGGCATTGTTGGTAGAGGGGAAAGGCCAGAGATGAATTCACAGTGGGAGGTTCTTAGGGCTGAGCCAATGGAGGGATAAAATCAGGGTTGGCAGGGTAAACTGGCGGTGGGTGCTCTTTTGCCCATGCTTGGTACATTTTAGCCATCTGCTGCTTCAGCTTATACAACTCATCTCTTCGATTAACCTCCGATTCTTCCACCTCTTTTGACGGATCGACAATGCTTGCCTCAAGTTCTTGGTTGGTCATGTTCAGCTTGTTTTTGGACCGGGTGTTGTAGGAGTGAGTTGCCCGAATGCCAATCAAACTAACCACTTGCCTGTTACTTAACGACAAAAACAAACTTGTTAACGATCAGGGTTTAACAGATAGGCAACCGCACAATTGGGGAATGAATGCACCTAAGCAATTAACTATTTCTATTATGCATTTGATCGGTTGCTTGCGTCATCCCGGCTTTTCCTTATTTCCATTTGCAACTTCTCTTCTTTTTTTTTTCATTCTTGTCTTTCCTTGTTTGATCTCTCTTTGTTTTTATCCTATCATTTCTCTCTCTTGTTTTGCCATTGTTTTCTCCTCACGGTTTCTTATTTTCTCTCTTTTCCTTTTCTTTTCGCTCTTATTTATCCTCTCCTTTTCTTTTCCTCATCTTTTTATCACTCTTTTTTTTTTCTTTTGGTTATGGTCGAATCCTGTGGAGATTGCCTACGTATCATGACCCCGCATGAATCAGACCGAGCGTAGTTCTGGAAGATAAGTGCAGAAAATAAATAACAAAATATTTTTGGGATTTCAAATTTTTCCATAAAATAAAACAGTTTTGATTACAACCACTTGCTCTACCAAATTATAAAATTAACAGACTTGAAAAGGGAAATTAACAGACTCTGACTCAAAACAAGACCAACAGACTCTAACAGAAAGGTGAAAACAACAGACTCGAAAACCAACTAATAGACTCCAATAAAAGAAAATACAGACTCGCAAACAGACTAACCGACTCTAATGAAAATAATGAATACATTAATGCCTCAAATGCTCCTGGGCCCACAGGACATTATTCGGTCTTGCCACGGGCCTATATGCAAGCTCCCTTTGAAGCCTCTCCAAGTCACTCATTATCTGTCGGACAAATGTCATCACTGCCGCGAAGAAGATGGTGCGAGTCATATCCTCACATGCTTGGCATTTCACAACAATGTAGTCGGCAATGGTTCTGATCCTCTCTCGGATTCTACCTTTTTCTTGAAGAAAATGCCCGACATGTTGATTCCGAGCTTCTAACACCTGATTTTGCAACTGTTGTATTCCTTCATACATATGAGCCATCAAATCATAACAGTGTTCCCTATCAGCTTTAAAGTACTTGGCCTGCTTAGCTACCTCATTCTCGAGGGTATTCATTTTTCTCTTCAGGCTAGTGATTGTCCCTTCATACTTTCTTTCATTCGTCGCACAAACTGTGCCCGCCCTTTTGCATTTTCCGCCAATTGAGCCCGGACTTTCGCCAGAATGGCCTCACACTTTTCTAGGTCATCTTGACACTCAAGGGCTTTCTTTTTCAGACTGCTTATGAGCCTTTCATCTTCTCGACTTCTTTCCGGGTTTCTAACAGCTATTTTCATCTTTCGGATTTGGGCTTTGAGGACTTCATTTTCCTGAGTTAGTTTTTTCTTCACTCCCTCATCTGCGACGGCTTGCAAACCATTTTCAAACTGAAGGTCCATGACTTGCCTTTCTAACTTGCTTATGGTAGCCCTGTACTCGTTTTCTTTGGTCAACCGGTCCCATTGCACATGTGATTCGTCGGTGAACTGTTGGACATGGGGCCTTTTTGCGAGCCTTTCGGGATCATGATGAACTCGGGATATTTTACCATACCAAGCAGCATAACTAGGCTCCACCTCGCTTCTGGATAGATCTCGTACTTGAGTTCTAGGCTCTAATAATCTGCACTGATGCCATATCCGACGCAGTCTTTCTTCTGGAAAGCGACTTTTGGTTCCAACTCAATAACCTGCCGACTCAAATACTCATTGTGTGGGATGGTCTGGTATCGGCCTAACTGACGTAGAACTCGGTGCGGAGCATAAGGCTGGATACCCGGATACCCACCAATAGCAGAAAACATACCTCAGCTGACATGTAAATTACTTCACTGACCGAGAGCCACCCGAATGTCCATTCGATCTTATTTGCAGTCAAAGATCTCAAATGAGCATGCCATGCTTCCGTACCATCCGGGAACTCATAACCCTCTACCCGCTTTTCATGTTTTTCAATGCACTCGAGGCCAGTCATACCACAATTCAAGTATCCAAGACGGTGGCAAAGGTGTTGCTCCATCCATAATTGTAACAACATATTGCACCCTTCAAAGAACTTTCCCCCTTCTCGACAAAGGTTCAGAGCTCGGTAAATTTTTGCCAATATCATCGGCACTATGGTCCCATTTGCCTTTTTCATCATAAAGTCAACTATACCCACGAGTCCCAACTCTATGTTCCCGTCTTTTCTAGAGCAAATCAAAGTACCCAGGAACGCCATTATAACAGCTAATCCTCTCCGAGCTTCCCACTTGTCTTGGTTTACGGCATGAGTAAGACCGGTATCTGGCGTCTTGAAGCCACAGGAATTCCCGTAACATTGGTACAAGAAGTAGAAGGTACAGAATCCTTTGGCCAAATTTCCATCTCGGATATCCCGACTGATGCTTAACAAGTTCAAAAATTTGTGAGGGGTTACTGTTCTCGGTGCTACCGGGTATTGATTTCTAAGATTTCCCTCGAAACCGGCGTAGCCTGCTATCTAATCCAGTGTAGGAGTTAACTCGAAATCAGCAAAATGGAATATATTATGTGCTGGGTCCCAAAATGGTATCAAGGCCTCAATTATGTCCTTTCTCGGCTTAACCTTCAAGAGCCCGACAAGACCACCCAACGCTTTTGTCACAACTTTTTTGTTATTGTCCCCCGAATCATGCCACCACATATGTAGCTCCAATGAGATCTCTTCAGACTGAGAACGGTTCATTTTGAATTGTGTTCATCCTGCACATTTATTAAGGTGATTTTAATTAAAAAAAATTATGACTCATTTTGACTCAGGAAAAATGACCATTTTTTTCAAAATTTCCACAAAAATATTCGGCTTTACCAATACGGCCTTTCAGCGCTCCAAAAATGAAGATTTTAAGGCTGTGTTCGCTAACCGGCAAAACCTTGAAAAATGACAAAAGGTGGCTATTTTGCAAAAACGGACTTCCGGCGCCCTTTTGGGGGCATTCGACTAATTTAGCCAAAAATGGCATCACCTTACTTATTTGAAATAAAAAAAAATTGTTCTTTTTGGGCTATTTTTGCAAAAAGGAAGTTGGACCCGATGGGGGTTGCTTACGTATCTCACACCCTGTGAGAATCAAACTGGCGTAGTTCGGGCAATTTTGACAAAACGAACAATCAACTATATTTTTTTAAGAAAACAAAATTTTATTCTTTTTTTTTAAATTTCGACAGAGTTTCAGTATATTTTGGATATTAGTTCTTCAAAAACAGACAATTATCTCTTTCAGTCCTTACATTGATTTTCCTTTTCTCAACTTTTCCCTATAAGCCGGTCAACATGCAAATCCAAAGCAAATGAATGCATAAGTAGAAAATAGGATGCATCAGGATGGTCCTTTGATTTCAGGTGCACCTGTCCTAGACGGACCCAACCCCTGTGATGAGTCCCAAAAGTCAAAATGCACATGATGCAAACAAGTGTTCCTACTAGGGATCTGGCATGAGGCTATGTTATACTAGGTTTAAATACCTGGGTTTATTTGTTCTAGACCTGTCTTACCCGAGCGGACAGCTCGAGCCGAGGGGAGGCAGCGTACCGGGAATACAGAAGCTTCACCGGCTTTGCAACTTGTCCGAACCTCGTTCTAAATTTGAGATATGACTCTAACAGAAAAGAAGTCACACGAAGTGCACACTTCTCCATGATGTAGAAAACGCAGAAGAGGAGGGGTTTCGTAGCAGTTTATATACAGTTCACATAATATCAAAGCGGTAAAAGCAACAATTAGAACATTAGGCCCAAACATGTGAATAAAACTAGATAATAAATAAAGTCAAATATAACAATTATTTTAAGCTCGAATTCTGAACCCTGAACCAGAGATTTTGGGTTTGATCCCCAGCAGAGTCGCCAGAGCTGTCACACCTCCTTTTTCCTACACCCTGGAAGGGTATAAGGGAGTTTTTCCAATTAAAGGACAACCGAAACGGGATTAATTTATTAAAAGAGTCTGAGTCCACTTGGAAATTTATGGCGTCCAAAGTCACCGGTTCAAATCCCGAATCGAGGAAAAGATTGACTCTGTATTACAGTCCGCGAACCAGAAATCCGGGTAAGGAATTCTGTTAACCCCGGAGAAGGTGTTAGATATTCCTGAGTTTCGTGGTTCTAGCACGGTCGTTCAACTGTTATAATTATCTCATTATCTGATTTAAAACATTTTAGACCTATGTGCAAATTTTAACTTTTAACCGCTTTTATTCATTTTAAAGAAGATTTAACATCGTGTAAAATATGTCTTTGGATCGCACCACATGAAATGCACCCGCAATCCGAAACACATTTTATTCAACGTTATTAGGATTTGGATTTGGGTCACATGAAATGCACACCCGAGTTTAAGGAAATAAATTATTAAAATAACGCGCCTAAAATGACTGCGTTTGCAATTTGCAAGGGCCATGAAATTTCAACAAAACGGCACGCCTCGAATTCTAAGGATCAATACAAGATTAATTAAAGGAGGGCCATACAATTGTCATTTTTGTTTGGCAGGGCGCACCTCAATTCTAATTTTAATAAAAGAAAGAAAGTTTGAGCTAAGTGTTTTGAGGGCCATAAACTATTTTATTTGATATGGCACACCTCTATTTATTCTAACTTCTATACTTAACCATGAGGGTCATAACTATTTATGTTAAATATGGCACACCTCAACTGATTAATTAAAAGAGCAAGAAAGGTTGTCACTAATTTTAGGCTAAACGCTTGGACCAAGTTAAAACTAATAATCCCAAGTCAAGATAACCGCAGGAGGGGCATGAGTGTTTTGTTATTGTGCAAGGATCTTGGGCCCAAACAGTTGGCCCTACATATATAAGGAAAGAACAGGAAATAAAAAATGACGGGCTTACATCCCAGGCCCAGCGTGAACCCCGAATTTGGAGCTTGAGCATCACCAAGTACTGGACTCAAGATCGAGTCTCCAAGCATGTGAAACATCCAATTATATGGGAGTGAATGTGATCCCAGCTTTTGCAAATAAAATGAATATTCCAAGATAAACCTGGCCATTTGGGCTTTCATTAGTTGGGCCAGACTCCAGCCCAAACCTTAAGACCAAGTCTTCATGCACAGTTACTACTTACATCCCAATTAGAAACCACCTAAAATGAAATTGAACTTTGTTTTCCAAGTTTTAAACTATTAAGTGAACATTTTGAATTATAACCCACGAGTTCCACTTACACATGCTCATAATCAAACCAAAATAAACTGAACCTATTATTGAAATACTATGAATCATTTTTCTTTAAAGCACAATTACAATACCCATGAATCCAATAATACACTCGGCCAAACCAATGGATGAGAACACGCTCAACTCAACACGATTAACATATTACCAAAACTAGAAAAGACTACTCAGCATCCAAGTCCAAACACCTATCTACAGTTACCATACTCCTCAAACATGCGTGTATGACCGGAAATTAGATTAAAAATTGTCCCTTCAGTCTTAGAATAGTCCCAAATCAGATACAACAGGCCAAAAACTTATCCACTTAACACAGAGATTGACTAAAATGGCATAGCATACCAAATAAGAAAAGATATTCAAAGTAAAACATAATTAAATCAGAAAACAACTGAAATTATGCTTTAAAATCCTTCTTTCTCATTTTATTCTTCAACTCAAAGCTTCACCAAAACATGTAGAGTTTCAGAAGACATGTACCTAGGAATGAAAAGGCAAAGGGAAAAGTAAGGAATCAGCAGTATGCAGAAATCAACACCAGCAGCAGAATAATCCCAGATTCAACTAAACTCAGCAGTGAAATCGAACCAGAAGAAGGAAACCTATTCAACAACTTGAACTAAATCTTGCATCACCCAAGTTTAAACCATTTTTGACCTCAATTAGGATCAGCTATTGTTTAGAAGATGAATGAAAACTTCAAAGTTCAAAACCGAAATTCCAATGGAACAATATTTTTCTTTAAATTTCAGTCGTTTGCTATTTTTCAGAATTCTCACTCTCTCATCTCTGCCTTGAAAGGCAAGAACGTGTGCCTTTATAGGAAAAGGAAGTAGGGGAGCCTAGAAAAGCTTGAGACCAACTTCCATGATCCACTAGCTATGCGTTCTCACAGCCCAGACAACTTGACCGATGAGACGTCTACCTTTACCACGTATTCAAGAGGCAGAATACACTAGGGTTTTCTAATAGCTAGAGAAAGGGAGGTTGGCTTGTATTTATAAAGAGTGCCTACCTGTCACAGGCCAATAGTTATTGGGCCTCACTTATCCACACACAATATTTAATATTAATCCTTTTATTTATCCACCACTTGAGTCACGTCACTATCCTTTCAGGCTATAACCAATTAATGTAAGTCCAAATTCTAACATTCTCCCACTGGGATGCCAACGTTAATTGAGGACAAGAAAATAATTTTAAAACTTTTGAGTTTTAAGAAAATCATTTTGAAAAAAGATTTTAGACTCTACAGTGGCCGCACTACTCACATAGCCAAGGATAGAATGACCCATATAACAATCCTTCCAGTCTCTATAGAGAAGACTAACAATGAATTGTAGCAGGCATCATACCATTTTAAAGTATGAATTCTATCTACGACCACATATGCTAGAATTTCCATCAACATGGATCAAACATGTGTGTTAAGTATATTATCTTTCTAATCAAGGGTAATAGATTCACACCTCTTAGAAAGAAATAATCCGCCAAGTGATATAATAATCATATCACATTAGGAGCCTCCAAATTAAATGACATTAAAATCATATCACTTTAGGATCTTTCCTTTGTGCCCTACCCGGGATAATCAAGGCAACAAGCAGCAAAACTCAAAGATATCATGAGTTTATGCAATATCCAATTGGAAATAAACAAATTATCATATTAGTCAATAAGCATAACAAATATAAAATAACATAAGCTTGCATAAAATAGAATTTATTAAAAGCAATATCTCATTCAGCAATTACAAAGTAACTCCCACTGACTAAAGTACATCAAAAGACGATAAAATACACATATTTTTAGTATGTTCATTAAATACTACATGCCTAAGACCTTTAGTCAAAGGATCAGCCAACATAGATTCTGTGCTAATATGCTCAATACATATATCACCTTCTTTTACCATGTCTCTTACCTTAAGAAACTTAAGACTAACATGCTTAGAGCCTCTTGTTCTCTCGTTATTCTTAGAGAAGAACAAAACTGCATTATTGTCACAGAAAATAGTCACCGACTTATATATAAAATCCACAATTTGCAATTTAGTAAGAAAATTCCTCATCCAAATAACATGTGAACCAGTCTCAAAACAAGCAATAAACTCAGCTTCCATTGTGGATGAAGCAGTGATACTCTATTTCTTACTTTTCCAAGAAACAGCACCTCCAGCCAACATAAAAATATAACTAGAAGTTGATTTCATATGTCTTGACAACCTGCAAAATCAGAATCTGAATATACTAGAAGGTCCAGATTATCAACTTTTTTGTACGCAAGCATGAAGTCTTTGGTGCGTTGTAGATATCTCATCACTTTCTTTGCAGCCACCAAATGTGACCAACCAGGATTAGAAGAAAATCTTCCCAACATATTAACATCAAATGATATATTAGGCCTTGTACAAATATGTATGTATATCAAATAGCCAACAACACTTGCATATGGAACATCTCTCATAGTTCTATTTTCAACATCATTTTTCAGACATTGATCCTTGCTAAGTTTGTCTCCTTGGTGCAACACCAGGTCTACAGTCTTGCATATTGAAAAGTTTTAAGAACAATCTCAATATAGGAACGTTGTGATAAACCCAATAAACCATGTGACCTATCTCTTTTAATTTCTATCCCAAGAATAAAAGAGGCTTCAGCAAGATCTTTCATATCAAAAAACCTAGATAAAAATTGTTTGGTTTCATTCATCAAGCCCAAATCATTTGTGGCAAGTAGAATGTCATCAACATAGAGAACCATAATAATGAAATTACCATTAGCTATTTTGAGATAAACACATTTATCAAGCTTATTTTCCACAAATCCAAATTTTGTAATAATTTCATCGAATTTCAAGTACCACTGCCTGGAGGCTTGTTTAAACACATATATGGATTTGCTAAGCTTGCACACTAGATGTTCTTTACCAGCTTCTTTAAACCCTTTAGGTTGAACCATGTAAACTTCTTCAAGCATACTCCCATTCAGGAAAGAAGTTTAACATCCATCTGGTGCAACTCTAAATCAAAATGAGCCACAAGAGCCATCACAACTCTAAATGCATCCTTAGATGAAACAAGACAAAATGTTTCTTTATAATCAGTACCTTCTTTATAAGTGTAACCCTCAGCAACCAACCTTGCTTTATAATGGTCTATGTTTCCCTTGGAGTATCTTTTAGTTTTAAACACCTATTTGCAACCAATAGGTCTAAAACCTACAGACAATTCATCTAACTCCCGCACTTTGTTGTGTTCCATGGAGCGCATTTCATATTCCATTGCCTCGTGCCATTTATCAAAAAATGGAGAGGAAATAGCTTGAGAATATGATAAGGGGTCAATTAGATCTCCAGTATCACTAATATTTTCAGTCAAATACACGATAAAACCATCAGAGATGGCAACCCTTCTTTCTCTTTGTGACCTGCGGATAGATTCATTGTGTACATTTTGCTCAGGAACTATGGGATATGCGTCGTTGTTCCCTTGATTCTCCCCCTCATGAATAGGTTGTTTTACCACCTTTTAATGTACAACAGTTACAAGGACAATGACTTCCTTCTCTTACAATACACTTTCCTACCACATGAACAATCACATACAGCATGCTCAAGAAATTTTGCATTAATAGACTCAACGATTTTAGTGTCACGCCCGGGACAGAAAAATCTAAAACCTTTAGAGTGATCAGGATAGCCCATAAATAAACAATTGGTAGTTTTAGGATCAATTTTCTTTTCCGTGGGTGAATAAATACGAACTTCAGCTGGACATCCCCAAATGTGAAAATGGTTCAAGCTAGGTTTTTGGGTTGTCTATAGTTCAACGGGAGTTTTCAAGACAGATTTTGTAGGAACTCTATTCAGTATATAACTAGTTGTTTTTAAGGTTTCACCCTAAACAGACTCAGGTAGGCTAGTCCTTGACATCATACTTCTCACCATTTCCATGAGAGTACGATTTCGTCTTTCAGCCACACCATTCTGCTCAGGAGTACCAGGCATGGTATATTGTGTTGCTATCCCACATTCTTGCAAAAATAAAGCAAAAGGCCTCATATATTGACCAGACTCATCATATTTTTCATAGTACTCACCACCACGGTCAGACCTCACTATCTTAATGGACTTCCCAAGCTATTTTTCAACTTCAGTCTAGTAAATTTTAAACTTATCAAGTGCTTCAGATTTTTCTTTAAAAGATATATAGATAACAATATCTTGAAAAGTCATCAATAAAGGTAATAAAATACTTATGATTGGTCAAAGTAGGTACATAAGGTCCACTAATATTAGTATTAATAATTTCTAAGAGTTCAGAGCTCCTACTGGAACCCTTTCTCTTAACCTTGGTCATTTCACCCTTAACACAATCTATACAAGTTTCAAAATCTTTTGGATCAAGAACAGGTAAAATATTTTCCTTTACCAATCGCTCAATTCTTTCTTTAAACATATGACCAAAATGCCTATGCCATAATATGTAAGACGTTTTACTCATATCAGACCTTTTGTGGGCAATATTTTCAACATGCATTGCAGAAACGTTTCATTCAATATATTCAAGCGATATAGGCTATCACTTAAAAAGACATCAACAACAACATGCGAATCATAGGAAATTTTAATAATACCATTATTTTGTTGAAATTAATAACAAACTTTGTCCAAAAGAAAAATCGAAACTAATTTCCGTCTCATAGACGGTACAAAAACAGTATTTTCTAAACGAGTACTAGAATTATTTTTAAAAGGTAAAATAGATGTCCCTATAAACTCTACTTTTGCTTTGAGTCTGTTGCCCACATCAACACTAGCTTCATCCTCTTTTGGCTTTCATCTTCTTACTAGATCCTGCTAGTCATTGGTAACATGAACAATTGCACCACCATCCAACCACCAGAAATTTAAAGGAACATGAACAAGACTAGTTTTAAAGCAGACAAAAGCCAAAAGATTACCTAGTTTCTTTTTCAGATGACAACCAGCTTTCTTATGACCTACTTGTTTGCAATCCTAGCACTTGATTTCTTTCTTAATTACAGCTTGAGGACCAAGAAGATTATGAGACTGACCTTGGCTAACACCAAGCTTATTAGTATGACCTCTATTACCACATGGACAATGAGACTGGCCATGTTTCTTTTTATGAAATTTGGGTTCACCTTTTCTTTTATAAGAGGGATAATCAGGTGATCTAGATGAACTAACAAATTTCACTACGCCCTCAACTTTCTCCTTTTGGATCCTCCTTCCTCTACCACACAAATAATAATAAGCTCATCAACACTCCACTTATTGTTTTGTGCATTATAGGTTGTCTTAAGCTGGTTAAACTGCTCAGGAAGAGACCTTAGGCATTGATGAACAAGAAAATCATCGGTAATGATTACACCTAAATTATTCAGTTTGGTAGCAATGTTAACCAATTTCATGATGTGATCACGGGCACTACCTATAAGGTCATATTTTATGGTATATAGGGAATCAATCAGGCTACCTATCTCAGCTTTATCAGATTCTAGGAATTTCTGTCCAATGGCACTCAAGAAATCTTTTGCATTTCCATTATCATTGATCGCACCTTTTATATGATTAGAAATGGATCTCTTCATGATCATAAGGCTCAATTTGTTTGCCTTCATCCATTTCTCATACTTAGCCTTTTCATCAGCAGTGCTAGTAGTTATAGGTTCAACAAGTTTCTTTTCAGTCAATGCAAAGTCCAGGTCCATCAGACCTAACACTATTTCAACATCATATTTCCATTTCATGTATTTGCTACTAGTCAGAGATTCAATGGAATTTAATTGAGTAGTCATGTTGTTAACAATTGTATAAGAAAATAACACAAAAATTAGATAAAATTTTGGGCAGACGTATATAATCCAAAAGTGTCAAAGACATCTATTACATCCCTCCTTTGGGTGGAAGATGCAAGTGTCTCCCTTTTTGAAAAACAAATCAAGGAGTTCAAAGCATTCATTGCATCCCCACCTATAGGCAAGAGATACAAAACCTCCTCCCCTTATTATCCAAGAGTACAAGTGTCATGACCCAAAACCCAACCCGTCGTGATGGCGCATATCATGGAACTTGGCCAGCCTCAAACCAACGCAACCCAATACCACAGTGTAAATATTAAAAATCATTTGTGGAAGATTTTCATCATTTTTAAAACAAATTGTTTAAGACATAAGAGAAAGATTCATATTACAATACATTCGTCCCAAAACCATGGTGTCACTAAGATCATGAGTGTCTAAGGTACATACATAATCCATCAAAGTGTCTAAGAGCCAACAGAAAAGTACAACTGGAAATGAGAAGGAGAGCCAAGCCCTGTGAATGCCTTGCAGGTACTTCAATAATCTTCTAAGTCAGAAGCCTCGGTCAAACATTCGCCACTGGATCTGAAGTGCATGAATCTGTACACGAGGTATAGGGGGTAATGTGAGTACACCAACTCAGTAAGTAACAAGTCCAAACTATGGACTGAGAGGTAGTGACGAACTCAACGTCTTTATAGGATAAACATGAATATCGTACAGAAATGTAGGCATGCTTTCAGTTAATTAAACAGCTCATAACAAGGAAATAGAGCAAGTATGGACATGATAAAGGAGTATAAGCTCCGCTACATCTACATGCCAATGCACATACTAAATGAAATTCACTATGCCAAGTACCTCATGTGCCCAATAACTCGATGCTCGTCCACTCAGTACTGTATATGGATCGTACGGCCTAGGGAAGATCCATCGCGTATATATATACATCTTTTACAGCAGTCACTCTGTACTGAGGAAGGCCAATCCAACCTATGGAGAAAATCCATCTCCTAGTAATAATAATGACAACTCACAACCACTCGGTATCGTATGTGGCTCACAAGTCCTAGGGAAGATCCATCCTGGAATATATATATACATCACAGACTATCAGTCTCCGGTACCGAGGAACATGCCAATCCAGCTTCATGGAGAAGATCCATCTCCACACCAATACTTCGGACAAGATCCATGTCTAGGGAAGATCCATCCCTCAATATTATCATCTACCGCTCACTGGGGGTGTAAAGACTCCAGAGGGGCTTCTCTGAGCCCAAAAGCTATATCAATACCAGTGTAGGCATGATCAATATCTCGCTACGGCGTGCAGCCCGATACCATACTGTCAACCAATATCAGGCTATCGGCCTCAGTCAGTCAATACTCTCTAGTCTCACACACATGGGCTAAAATGTCATGATACAAGCCCGAACAATGATATGATATGTCAAGTAGCAATAATCGAGATTGAGGCATGATATACTATAGAACTCCCAAATTTTAGGCATGACAACAAGAAACGAACTCTCGGGTCTCAACAATACTGGCGTGAATCCTTAACATGATATTTAGCATGATTTGCAGCTTATCAACTTAATCACACAATTGAGATCCAAGCGCTAACTCCCAAATTTTAGGCTTCAAATCCCCCAAATTTCATGTTTAATTAGGTAGAAATCACAATAGGATCGAGTATTAAGTCCATAAATCTTACCTCCAAGAAGTTCTCTTTGATTCCCTCTTCAATCTTCTTCAAGAAGCTCCAAAACCGAGTTAAAACGGTGAACTTAGGCAAAAATTGCGAAAATGGTCTTTTAAACATTCTGCCCAGCTATTAAAATTACTTAATCGTGATCGTGGGAAATCCATTGCGATCGCGAAGCACAAACTTCGCTGGCCCACAATTTATCTTACACGATCGCATATAACCCCTCGCGTTCGCGAAGCTTACTTGCCCAAACCTACGCGATCGCATCTTGCCTCACACGATTGCATAGAGCAATCGCCTCCACTGCACACCCGCTTACCTACTTCAATGCGAACGCGACCCTGGCCACGCGTTCGCGATTCATTACCTAAAAAATTCACGTGATTGCAGCTCCAACTACGTGATAGCAAAGACCAATATGGGTTGCCCCCTACACATGCTCTACGCGATCGCGATCCTCCTCACACGATCGCGAAGAAGAAATACCTGCAATAAAGCTGAAGCAAAAATTTGCAACTTTTTCCAACATGAAATGATTCGTTTAACCACCCGAAACTCACCCAAGGCCCTTGGGACCTCAACCAAACATGCCAACATATCCCATAACATCATTCAAACTTGTTCCAACCTTCGTAATGCTCAGAAAAACATCAAAACACCAAATTTACATCAGATTCAAGCCTAAGAATTCCAAAAATTTCCGAATTCCGCTTTCGATCAAAAAGTCTATCAAATCTCGTCCGAATGACTTTAAATTTTGCACACACGTCACAACTGGCACAACGGACCTACTCCAACGTCCAGAATTCCATTCCAATCCTATATCAAAATCTCACCTATCAGTCGGAAAACGCCAAAATTTCAATTTTGCCAATTCAAGCCTATATCTACTATGGACCTCCAAAACCCATTCCGATCACGCTCCTAAGTCCCAAATCACCTTCCGAAGCCATCAGAACCATCAGAATTCACATCCGAACCCTTTTTCACATAAGTCAATGTCCAGTTGACTTTTCCAACTTAAGCTTACTCAAAAGAGACTAAATGTCTCAAACCTTACCAAAACCACTCTAAACCCGAATCAACTAACCCGATACCATATAATACAGCTGAACAAGACATAAAGAAGCATAAATGGGGGAAACAGGGTTGAAATTCATAAAACAACCAGTCGGGTCGTTACAACAAGGCATACATTGTGTCCTTCCTTTAGTGAGAGACACAAAACCTCCTCTTACATTAAATTATCCTTATTTATTTATTTTATATATATAAATGAGGATCCAAGATATTAAGCTTCATCATTTGGGTTGAAATATAATATCTTATCTCATAAATTAATTAAATGTCACTAGTATCAAAAGGCAAATAACCTCCAATACTGATGTATCTTTTCAAGGATAATTTAGACATGGTATAATAGAATATTTCAATGATTCAAATAAATAGACCACTTTGGTGAAAACTATTTATTAATCATAAATCTCAATTCATGTATAATATTTTTCACTTGTGTAAAGTTCTAAGAATTTCCAATGACTCCAAATAAATAGACCACTTTGGTGGAAGCTATCTATTAATCATAATTCTTATTTAAACAATATCATATACATGTGAGAAAAATAAAGCCCATATATGTAACTCTTCTAATTACTATTAATTCCATTCTCTGACTATGATTAGAATCCGAATCCAGGTTCCGAGGCCTTAAAAATCTCATTTTCTTTCTCCTCGATTTGCGTGCATAATCCGAGCGCATTTTCAGAAAGCTTATATGTGAAATTTAAGAAAAATATTGAATTTTGCCTTTAAAATTGATTAAAGTTGACTTCGATTTTTTGGTAAACGGACCCGGACCCCTAATTTAACGGTCCCGTAGAGTCCGTAGTAAAATATGGGACTTGGGCGCATGCCCGGAATCGAATTCCGAGGTCCCTAGCCCGAGAAAAGAATCTTTAAAGAAAATTATTTGCTGGAAAATATAAGGACTTTTGGAAATAAAATGGTGTGTGATCTTGATGGTATCGGGCCCGTATTTTGGTTTCGGAGCCGGGTATAGGTTTAATATAATATTTAAGTCGTATTTGTGAAATTTAATAAGAATCGGAGTTGATTTGACGTGATTCGGACGTTCGGTTGTGAAAATAGTAAACTTGAAGTGTTCTTGATGAAAATCATGAGTTTGAGGTCAAATTTATAGTTTATGATGTTATTTTGATTATTTGAGCGCACAAGCAAGTTCGTATGATATTTTTAGACTTGCGTGCATGTTTGGTTTGGAGCTCCAAGGGCTCGGGTGAGTTTTGGATAGGCCACAGAGTGATTAGAACTTAGGAAAACTCAGTTGTGCATCTGGTGTTTTGCACAGGCCTCTGATCTCGCAAATGCGAGATCAGGTTTCGCAAATGCAAAGTCTGTCGGCCTGGTAAATGCGACAACATTGTCGCAAATGCGAAGAAGGCTCTAGAGGTCGCAAATGAGACATATGTGTCGCAAATGCGAAGGCAGCAGAAATTCAAAGGGTTCGCAATTGATCGCAATTGCGATAACTACATCCTGTTAAGTGAGATTTTAGACGGGATTTTCACTTCGTTCTTCAAAATTTCAAAACCTAAACTCCAAAGAGCGATTTTCCTAGAGCAAGTGCTTCCCCAAATCATAGGTAAATGAATCTTAACCCTTTTTCTTCAATCTATTTCATCTTTTTACATGATTTCACTTCAAAATCTAGGGGTTTTCATGGGAAATTGGGTGTTCTTGGGTAGAAATTAGGATTTTCAAATTTTGGGGATTTGGAGCTCACTTTGAGGTCGAATTTCAAAACCAATTAAATATTTGAGTTCGTGGTTGAATGGGTAATCGGTTTTTTGTTCGAACTTCAAGTTTTGACTAAGCGGGCCCGGGGTCGATTTTTGACTTTTTGGGGAAAACATTGGGAAATCTATATTCATGCATTTTATTTAGCATTTATTGATGTTATTAAGTAAATTATGACTAGATTCAATAGGATGATGTTATTAAGTAAATTATGACTAGATTCAAGCGGATTGGAAGTGGAACCGAGAGGTAAAGCGGTAATTGAGGCGTGATTTTGTCCATCGAATTGAGGTAAGTGTTTGGTCCAACCTTAGCTTGAGGTAATAGGTGTTGAGCTCTTATTTGCTACGTGTTAGTGTTGAGTACGACGTATAGGTGTGGTGACGAGTATCTATACGTTGGTGTCGAGTATGCTCGTAAGTCTTATACCTTAATTGTTGTGACTCTTATTATGTACCGTCCATGCTTAAATTGATGATTATCAATGTTGAACAAGACTTATGATAATTTCTTGGTAATTGACCATTGTTGAGTATTGGCTCAAGTTGAGATTTATTTTGTGAAGTAACTGTTGGAACGAGATTGGTTATAGCTGAATCCCTTGCCGGGATGTATTTGTTTCTATTGTTGATTCCCTTGCTGGGATGTATTGTTTATATTGTTTGGGTGAGAAAGAGTGTAAAACACGAAGGGTGATGTCGTGCATGATATTGTGAGTGAGTGTTAATGCACGAAGGGTGATGTCGTGCCATGATTTGAGAGTTAATGCACGAAGGGTGATGCCGTGCCAATATTGTGAGTGTTAATACACGAAGGGTGATGTCGTGCCATGATTTGAGAGTTAATGCACGAAGGGTGATGTGTACCACGATTATGAGAGTTAATGCCTGAAGGTTGATGTCGTGCCATTTCTATTTGTTTCTTATGGTTAGAACGAGAGTAAAAGCATGAAGGGTGATGTCGTGCACGTGTTACTGTTTCATTATTCTTGTTGATACTAATATGGTGTTCATTATGCTTCTCTATTGAATTACTGTTAGAATTTGATATTCCACGCATCATGTTCCCCTTACCATCTTTATCTATTATTTCCTGTTATTATTGTTTTGTTCGTATATGATTTAGCTGCACAAGTTTATATGGTTGTCATGTCCTAGCCTCGTCACTACTTCGCTGAGGTTAGGCTTGACACTTACTAGTACATGGGGACAGTTGTACTGATACTGCACTCTGCACTTTTTGTGCAAATTTTGGTACCGGACCTTGTGAGTAGCTTGAGGTTGCTGCCTTCAGTCCAAAGACACCAAGGTAGATCTGTTGGCATTTACAGAGCCTGAAGGCCCCGTTCACCGCTTTAGTTTCTTCTGTTTCTTGAATTACGAGAAGTTGTGCTTCTTTCAGACTTATAGTTGTAGTAAATCTTAGTCGTTTGTGGATTGTGACACCAGATCTATAGGGTAGTTATGTACTTGAGTTGTAGCACTATTATATCATTTCTGCATTTCTTAGTTATTTTGTTTAGCTAATATCTGTTCTTGTTTGATTAATAAAAATGGTGGTAAAATTGTAATTGTTGGCTTGCTTAGCTTTCACGAGTAGGCGCCAACACGATTGCCGAGGGTGGAAAATCCGGATCGTGACAAGTTGGTATCAGAGCACTAGGTTGCCTAAGTCTCACAATTTACAAACAAGTTAGGTTGAGTCTAAGGGATCGGTACGGAGACATTTGTGCTTATCCCAGATGCTACAGAGTTTAGGAAAAACTTCACACATACTTTCCTATCGTGCGACTTGATTCATCAATGCTAATTGAACTTCCACTCTGTTCTTTTGTAGGATAAGAACGCGTACCACTTCATCAACTGACCAGCAGCCCGATCCCCTAGTGGCAGCTCCTACAAGGGGCAGAGGTCGAGGCCGTGCTAGAGGCCGAGGCAGAGGCATGGCTTAGCCTCAAGCTCGAGCAGCAGTACCAGCAGCGGAGCCTCAGGTAGAGTTTGAGGATGAGGTTCCACCCCAGACAGTTCCAGCAGGGCCAGCTCAGGTCCTAGAAGGGTTCATCGCCACCCCGGTACTCTAGGATGCTCTAGTCCATCTAGTGGTCCTTATGGAGAGTGTCACTCAAGCAGACATATTCCCTGTAGCACCAGCTGTCTCTATGGCTGGATGAGGAGCCCAGACTCCTGCTACTTGCACTTCGGAGCAGATGGTTCCCTAGTTTCAGACTCCAGCAACTCAGCCAGTTAGGGTAGTTCCTTCGGGTGTTGTGGCACAGACAGGTGATGGGTCAGCTATGTCTGCTGATGACTTGTGGAGGCTGGCTAGGTTCACCAAGATTTTTACTACCACCTATAACTGTACATCTTCAGAGGATCCTTAGGATTATTTGGACAGGTTTCACGAGGTTCTGTGAAAAATATGGGTAGTGGAGACCAATGGGGTCAACTTTGCTGCTTTTCGTCTGTCAGGTTCTGCTAAGAAGTGGTGGAAATATTATTGTTTATCCAGACCAGCTGGGTCACCAGCTCTGACGTGGGATCAGTTCTCTCAGCTATTTTTGGAGAAGTTTCTCCTTATAACTTGGAGAGAGGATTATCGGAGGCGGTTTGAGCGCCTCTAGCAGGGTTCTATGACAGTCACCCAGTATGAGACTAGGTTTGTTGATTTGGCTCGTCATGCTCTTCTTATACTCCCCACCAAGAGAGAGAGAGAGTGCAGAGTTTCATTGAGGGACTCGCTCAGTCTATTCGATTGTAGATGGCTATGGAGACAAGGAGCGAGATTTTTTCCCAAGATGCGGCCAATGTAGCCAGGTGGGTCGAGATGGTTCTAGCTCAGGGGAGCGGTCAATGGTCTGACAAGAGGCCTCGTTATTCTGGTAGGTTCAGTGGTGTCTCCCACCTCATCTGGAGGCAGAGATTCTTTTGGTAGAGGCCATCCTATCAAGCCATTTCATTCAGCTCTACAGGCTTCTCATAGTGCTCCAGGTGGTCATGGTTCTCATATGCAGTATTCCGATCAGCCATCTTATAGTGCATCACCAGCTCCTATTAGTGCACCTCTGCTGTAGAGTTTTCAGGGTGGTCACTCAGGCTATCAGAATCAGTTCCAAGGTCAGCAGTCCCAACAGCCGATTACTTGTTATACTTATGGCGATCCGAGGCACATTGCTAGATTTTTCCCTCGAGCCTCGAGCAGTTCTCAACATCAGGTTTCTCGTGCTATGGTTCAGTCATCGAGTGTTCCACTGCCGGCTCAGCCAGCTAGGGGCAGGGGCAGGCAGCTAGAGGTGGAGGTAGAGGTGTTAGAGGTGGAGGTCAGGCTGCTAGAGGTGGAGGCCAGCCAGTAATACACTCAAATTACACTCTAATTAAATAGTGTAAGGCGGTCAGTGTCAAATATAATAACCAAAAAAGCTTGGGGTCGAATCCCACAAGGAATCTGGTGTGAAAAGTTTACTTGATTAGTGTGAAACTTGACTTAAGTCATAATTCTATTTTTTTAATGTAACAAGAGAATGATATAGTTGTGAATTAAGGCGATAACTAATTGTGTTCTAAGAATGTAAATAATTTGATTAAGGAAACCAAGGTTGTGTCCCCGTCAATGGAATGTAATGCTATCGGTGTTAATATGATATATTTCTAATGGAAGGTTCTTTGATAAGCAAATGATTTCTAAATGACTACCCAATATTTTCCAAAGATTGGGTAATATTTTTCCTTTAAGATTTTTTCAAATATAAAAGAGTTGCAATTTAAGAACAACCAATTTATGCCAAGTAGAATCCACTTATTCCTAAGCGATTCTGTTAAACAAGATTTAAACTAATTTCCCAGATTACCCCCTCACACCCTTGTTTATTACTACCGGAAACCCAAATGGGTACGAGTCATTTTGACCCAAGGTTTCAATTTAACCAAATAGACTAAATCCCTCCCTTTTGACCCAAAGCAAATCCAGTTTTCAAAAGAATCAATTGGGTAGAAAATAAATGGGCAAGGGAATTCAAAGGTCCCTTGGCCCAAAATATCAAATCAGCCCGCAACACTAAAAACTAATAGCAATTGACAGAACTAATACAACGAATCCAAATAGACTAAAAAAAGTAAAAACAAATGTCAATTAAGCTTTACTATGCGAAATGATTTTAGGGAAAAAAATCATTTCCCTAAAAATGATTTTAGAGAAGAAGAAGAAATTGATTCCAATCTCAAACCTTCAAACCCTCGCCGATTCAGACTTTTTGGGATTTTAGGGTTGTCTCTTCAAATAAAGATTCAAGAAGTTCCGTTAAGATTCGAGGGTAGTGGATTATAGATTAGGGAAGAGGGGGTCGGGATGGGTCTGTGGTGTGATTTTGGTGGGGATTGGGAGTAGCGCCGCCACCTTAAGGCTGTGGGAATTAGGGGCGGCGGGTTAGGGTTCCGTGAAATTTGGTCTCTAAAGGAGAGTGAATTGGGAGAGATGATATGGGGGGGTAGTGGAGTTCAGACACTAATATAATAATCCCCACCCCAGTTCCCAACTGTAGGATCAGATAAATAAACGGCCCATATCGATCACGACCAAACAAGGTCGTTTTGATTAATACTGAGAGAGGCTGGGTCCTAGGGCGGGTTTGGACGGGTTTCTGAAGGGTAAGGGATTGGGTTGAGGGGTTCGTTTGGGCCTGGGGGAGGAGAAATGGATTCAGCCCAAATGACATGTCCTCTCTTTTCTCTTTTTCTTTCTTTCGTTTTTCTAAATTCCTTTTGTTTTATTTTTCTCTTTTTTTATAGTTAAATTAATTCCTAAATTAATCCCTAGAACCTAATTAACTAAAACAAAAATACTAATTAAACCTAAATAATAATTAACACAATTAATTAAAAACGAATTAAAAAGAAAACTACTCAAAATAAAAGTTAAAATTAAAAGTGCAAATTAAACCATTTTTGTGATTTTTCCTCTTTTTTTTTTATAAAATAACTAAATTATTTAATTAATCCTAACATGTTAAATTAAATCCTAAATTCAAATGCACATATATTATTTTATTTTTTCATTAATTAAAATGCACAGACAAAGTGCAAATAATTAACAGAAAGTGCTACGAAAATCCATAAAATTGCAAATGAAAAGAAATTTATTTTTTTGAATTTATGGGAGTAATTCATATAGGGCAAAAATTACGTGCTCAAAATAGTCACTAGTTCATCAGGAAAATTAATAATAATGATGTAGAAAGAAAAAGTGTAGAAATAGTAATGAATAATAAAGAGCAAATGCATTTGATTAAAACCGAAAAATCATTTAGACACGTACGGCTCGGTGAATTGAGCATTTATTTTGAAACAAGTAAATCTTAAAACAAAATTACTAGAAATCTTAAATGCCTAGAATTGCTATAGAAGTAAAATCTGCCAAGCTACCCAGGGACTCGGCAGGCTCGAGATGGTATAGCAGTCTAGTTCCTGAGAACGGCTCCCTTCTTTACGGTCTAAATGGTGAGGCCTTGTTCGTCCTCCTCCTCAATTATGGCACTGTAATCCATGTCCTCAACCTCCAAGAACAAATTCTTCAACCCAGCGAGTGCTTCCTCTTCTGCAGTCCCCCATATCGTATCAGCTTGGTGAAAAGCTTGTTCCAAACGTTCTTATGTGCCTCGCTTAGCACTTTTATTAAAGCGTTCTTATGTGTCTCTGAATTTTGCAATAGTGACAGGATAGATATCTGACATGGGGTTTTGTTCAGATGGTCAATGACGGAATACTCATTTGCCTGTACTTTCCTCCACAGGTCATCCGGCCCTGTCTCAATGATAGGCTTCCTAGTAGTGGCATCCTTACTTGAACCTCCCAAATGTTCAGGTGTATAGACCCTTCCAGTCCGAGTCATTCCTTGTGCAGCATCAGATTCTTCTACCTTAGCCTTCCCTTTTCGCCGAGCCTCGGCAACATAATCCTAGGGTATTGCTTTTGAGTTGAATGGAGGTGTGGTTGATACTGTCACAGTGAAAGGTGTGACCACCTCTACTTCAAATGGAGCGGGGGTGACTGCAGGCGGAGCCACCTCCACCTCGAATGGAACTGATGCAGTTACCTCAACCTCGATTGGTGCCTGAGTCTGTACCATAATAGGAGTAAGTATGGCTGCTACTTTAAAGTCATCCCCTTCTCGAATGAGCCCAATCGACCCCTCAGGGTCCCATTCTTCGTTCGTCTCTATCACATGTACACCATTACCTCTATGATCAGGGATGGGGTTTTTGCGGACATTAGGTGCGGCTTCCTTCGCCTGTATGACCTTTTTGTTAATCAGCAGCTGGATCTTATCCTTCAATGTTCGGCACTCAGCAGTGGTGTGCCCCTTCATACCAGAATGGTATGCACAAGTTTTTTAGGATTGACCCATTGGGATGGGTTTTCTAATTCCACGGCAGGAACATGAGTGACGTAACCCGCGACTTTCAACCTTTCATACAACTGGTCGATGGACTCAACAATGGCGGTGTATTATTTGGGTGGCTTGCAGTCGAAGTTAAGTCTTGGTCTTGGAAACTTTTGGTGAGTTGGAGGTGATTGAAAATGGGATGGTTGGGAGTTATAGGTGTGATGGATAGCGGCTAGTTGGGAATATCTGAGAGATGAAGGTTGATATGTGGGTGGAAGTGCTTGGTATGTGGGTGAAGGTGTTTGATATGTGAGTGGAGGTATTTGATATGTGGGTGGAGGTGTTTGGTATATGGGTGGAGGTGTTTGATATGTAAGTGGAGATTTTGGACCCTAGGCCACCATTACTGCGCCAACATCTCTCTTTTTCGATATACCACCTGATTGTAATGCCTTATTTGTGGCCTGCAGTGCCTCAAAATTTGTTGTCATCCCGCTCTTGATTCCTTCCTCGATCCTTTCTCCAAGTTTGATGATATCAAAGATTTTATGATTTTCGATAACCATCAACCTTTTATAATATTGCGGATCATGTGCTCTGACAAAGAATTTGTTCATCTGTTCCTCGTCCAAAGATGGCCTGACCTTAGCCGTTTCTGACCTCCGACGTGTAGCATACTCACGGAAAGTCTCAGTAGGTTTCTTCTTAGGATTCTGAATGTAGAAAACATTTGGTCTATTCTCTGTATTGAACCTGAATCGGTCCACGAAATCTGACACCATACTTACCCAATTGGACCATTTCTTGGGATCTTGGCTGATGTACCAGGACAAAGCATCCCCAGTAAGACCCCTTATAAAAAATTTCATTCTAATATTTTCGTCTTTCCCGACCCCGACAAGCTTGTCACAATAGGTCCTTATATGAACCCTGGGATCACTTGTGCCGTCGAACATCTCGAACTTGGGAGGTTTGTACCTCTCTAGAAATTCTACATCTGGCTGTATGCATAGGTATTCAGAGTTCAAACCTCCTATTCCTTTGTCACCTTCGACACTTTGAACTTGGCTTGTCAACTTCTTGAGTTCTTCAACCATATTTTTAATGAGCAGGTCCTTTTCAGAGGATTCTAGTGTATAAGAGACGGGATGGATGGAGTGAGGTACAGTTTCTACGTATATAGGTTTACTTTGATGGGTTCCAGGGACTTGGGTGTAATGATGGTCATTGGTGGAGTTTTTGGGATCGGGAATGGGTTGGGTGTGTTTTGGGGAGTGTGGTAAGTGGTGTTTGGTGGGTACTGAATTGGTTGATGGTGATGTTGTGGCAGAGTTAGTATTGGCAGTGGATTAAGATTTTGGGTTGGAGTTGTGTATTGATCTGACGCGAGAGGATTTTGTGGATTTGGTTTTGTGTATTCTAGGGAGGTGCTGGGTTCTTTGTGTTTTGTTTGTGGATGTCGGGGACATTGAGGGTGAGTGACAAGTTTGCCAAGTTGCGAATCTGGTCAAGTTCTCTTTCCAATTCCAATATCTTTTGTTCCAATCTCAGGACTAGATCATTTGGGGCAGGAGTACTATGACCATCTGAGGTTTCTGCATTCTCAATATTCTCCATTCAGATACCACTTAAGTCATCCATTTTTGTCTTTCCTTTGCCTTTTATGTTGCTTGGAGGAGGAGGAGGTGAGGGAAATTAGATCTGGTGTGATACGCTGATGAGGCCAGTATGAGTGAACCAACCTAAGGGGATGAGAATAATCAAAATAAAGAAAAAACAAAAGGTAGCAAGTCAGTGAGGATTCTAAAATATTTGCAGTATTAAATCACATATTGCGGAGATGTAAATTTGTGTCCTAATTTGGGGAGCCTCATTTTGCCCAAGGTAGGCCTAGTGATAAATAAATTTGGATAACTTTAAACTCCAATAAATGCTCCATTTCATAAATATAAAAATAGACGAATCCCAAAATGACACTAAGATAATAAAATAAGTCACTACTGGCACTTGGCCTTATTACATTTTAAGAAAGAAAATAAATCTAGCCTACTTGGTCCCAGAAAGACCTTTCCTAGATTCGATCTTCCTGACTCCATCATACAGGTTCCCCAGCTCGCGCAGACCCAACAACAAGTAGGTTCTGGCCAGATGTCTTCCTTCAGCTCCTTCAGCATTTTGGCAATCCTCGATCCTCTTTATGACTTTACCTTCCAGCTCCACTATTCCTCGTTCCAGATATTCCAACTTCCGGTTTGAAGTGATTGTCATTTATTTCCACTCTTCAATCAACCTCGCATTCCTCTCATGTATTTCTTGGCGCTCATTCTTAGAGTCGTGGACACTCTTGCGCAACCTATTGTATTTGACTTGAGATTCAGCTTCTTCGTCTATGAATCTATTCCCTCGACCAGCTCCTGGCATCACCATTCCCTTTAGATTGTCTTCTATCCATGCTGGGTAGAGAGGCTCATACCCCGCATGATACCTATCTGGCTCGACGGTATTTTTTTCCACAATGATTTTGTAGTGCCACATGTGCTGGGCTTAGCACTTGTAAGGGACATCGTCGTCTTGAAATTACTCATCTTGGCAACCCTTGGTACAATCAGTTTTCTGCATGCTTGCCTCATAACTCGGATAGGGACATAAGGGTATATCCCTCTCAACCCAATCATCACCAAGTGTGGAGCATCTCTGGACCTGATGATGAATTCGTCTGTCGGGAACCATTCGAACATCTATTGCACTTGTTCATCGGTCAGATTGTGGAAGAACTCTACCCATTCTTTGGCATTTTCTGGCTGAACAAATTTGTCTGGAATGTAAGTCATCCGCTTGGGGTGATGGAAGGCAATATGGTCATTCCAAGCCTTTCGCGGAAATTCTTGGCAGTAGTGACCCTTTTGAAAATGTTCTAACAACCACAATTGCAGCAACAAGTTACAACCCTCGAAATGCTTGACCCCTCTTTGACAGCACTCTAGAGCCCTGTAGATGTCGGCTATGATCATGGGGACTATAGTATATGTCTGTCCATTAATCCCCTCCATCAAAGTCTTAGCGACCATGGCCAACCTAGTGTGGATTCTTTCCCTTTTCATTGGGAACACTATCAGGCCTAAGAAGCATACAATGAACACGAACACTATGCGGTAGATGTGGCCTAGAGAAGTGAGAGAGATCTCATCATGGTAGGTACGGTAGGACTTGCTATGGCCATAACTCTCATACAGATATTCAAAGGGTATGTAAGATTCTTTCTAGCATACCAGGTCAGCATTCTTCTTCAACCCCATCATCTTTAAGAACCCTTTACTGGTACGGTTCTCTGGTACCAATAACCTGAGACTATCCCAAGTCAACCCCGTAAGCCCTCCAATTTCTTCTAGAAGTGGTGTCATTTCTATGTCGCCGAAACGGAACACAGACCTCTCACTGTCCCAGAACAAAGTGATAGCCTCGATCAACTTGTTGTTTGGCTCAATGTCTAGCAGGGAAGGCAAGTTACCAAGGTACTTCCTTACATGTTTCTTGTCACTTGAGGAAAGATCCTCCCACCAATCTAGCAGCAATGGTGGAATGTTGCTAACCATACCGAATCTAGGGACCTCGTGCCTTATTTTCTGCAAAACAAAAGGGTTAGGCCTTTCTCCCTCACCAGACTTGACTATTAATACATTTATGATTAGCATATTGGCATTTAGTTCTCCAAATTAATGCATAGAACGTGGTTGTGTCCGTTGGGATTATGGAAACCCCGATGGACTTTGGATAAGGCTTATCTTAAAGGATTATTATGTGGACAACATAACTGATCCGACTAGGTTTGACCATAATGCATGCACAATTTTGATCAGAGTAAGGTTACTATGGGGTTTTAGACTGGTACCCTCAAGCGGACAATTTGAAGGGGAAAGGCACGAAACCGTTGACTGCACCGCTGATCGACTGGTTTTACCGCAAATAAGCCTTTCCGAATTTAAGGGGTAATAAATAAGAAGAGTGCAACCACTGATGAAGCGTTGCTATAGGATTTGATGCGCACAAGTGAAATATGATGTGGAGCATGATATATGCATCAATTAATAGCATGTAGTCAGGTATTTGCACGTAGGAAAAATAAATACAGTATTAAACAATTGAAAAGACAGTTATAGAAAAAGAAAACAAAGAGACAAGTTAGTTTCATGAATAAAAGAAACACAAATGCTTAAAATAGGCAGTTAAATTCAAATAAGGGGAAAGGGTACGGGGTAAAACATGCTTGGACTGATTCACGAAAGACAAGTTCGTTATGGCAAGAGCCTAAAGGTATCTCCAGCAGAGTCGCCATGCTGTCGCGCCCCATATTTTCCCTCCGTGGAGAGAAGTTCGGGTTCCGACGTTCATGGGAGTGATAACTCATTTTCTTTTGGGAATTGGGTATTTGAAGAGTCATCACCTAACGGATTATGGTGTGTTAGGGCACCTAGAGTAATTAACTATTGGATTGGTTTGCATTACTAGAGATTTAGGGTAAGGGCTCGAAATAACCTCGAGGGGAAGGTGTTAAGCAGCCCTCTCGGTCCACAACGGTGGGTCCCGACCGAACTTATACTTGTGAACTAGTCCATTAACAAATAAATAGTTTTAAACACATAATTGCAAATAAGAGCATATTTTGGACATTACATGACTCAAATAATGAGACAAAGGAAATTTTAGACAAATTTTATACATATGGAAAAGTAAAGTTTAAGCAAAGGGAATTTGGCAAGGAGGGGTCCTAGGTTGGTTATCCTACATGACCACCTCACGCAATGCCCGGTAATCACTTCTCGATGAGGAGCTACACGTGACATTAGCGCATAGTCATCATATCCCATATCTACCCTTCCCACCCCTTAGCGGTTATTAAAGCGAGTGTCGGTTAGTGATCTCTATTACGTGTTGTTACTCGTCCCTTCTTAATGGTCCTGGGGGAGGTTAAGACCTCTACCTACAAGCAGTTCTAGATAGACCCCCTAAGGTTTAAAGGAAAAAATACTAAGGTGACAAGCAAGAACACATAGGACTTTTAGCAAATAAAAGCAGGAAGGGGCAAATAAGAGGCTCAGGTTTACCTCCGTAGATAATGCATGTAAACAACACGACTCAAACACATACAAGGGCAGTATTATTAATAGGATCCTAAGACATGATGTCTAGGTGGGTATCAGAACACAAGAGACATGCAGATTGATTTATAACTCAGAAACATGGGCCCTAATCAGTTTGCCTACAGATTTTAAGCCTGTTAACCATTGAAAAGTAAACACAAAGAACGATTTCCAGTTTTATAGAGGTTGATTACCTGAGGCTTGCTTAGGCGTAGGATAATGCACAACAGTTATTAGAAATATTAAAATAGTTTATAAGTTATTTTACCCATAGCATGCTATTCTAAGTGTTGCAAAGATATAGGGATTATGACCAGTTTTACTTAAACATGATAACATTGTTTTTACATCATTCATAACTAATAGTTTACATTAGGTGTGACTGAGCGAGTATGAACGAGATCCTAAAACAGGGGTATCTAACATGCACATATAAATGCAGAATGATTTCAGGATATGCATAATTCCTATAACATGATTTCTAAACGCCCGAAAAGTTACAGCATGATCGCAGGATGCACAGGAGCAACAACTTTATGTTAGTGCGGTTATTTAGCCTAAAGCAGGGTTTCTATGTGATAAAACAATGTCAAGTGAGATGCTGAAATAGTAAACCTAAGAACATGATATCTAATGCATGACATGCTTGGAATGTATTGGTCCTAAACATAGATTCTAATGCACATATGGGAAATGTAATCCTAAGGCACGGTTTCTACCCATTGATATTGATAACATGTATGACTACCCTCCCCTATTCACTAGACGACCCCAATATCCGTTTACAACAAATTATTACAGACCAATATTGCATGAATTACATAAGTAAATAAGAAAAATAAGAAGTTACACTATAGGTAGCCTGAAAGTAGGCCCAAATGATTTTCCCAAGCCTCCAATTGCCTCAAATGCCAAATTCCATAGACAATATCATTGTCTAGGTGCGTCAGAGTTTCCTAAGGATCTCAAGGATCCCGAGAAGCGCTCTCACCTAGAATTTATAACCAGAATTGAGTAAGTGCAATGTGGAAGAGCCAACTCCAGTGCATCAGAGTTCGGAGGGATCTCATAGAGATCCTAAGGCAGTCACAAACTGGAGGGATAAAACTTAAGGACCTAAGAGTGGAGTGAGAGTGCTTGACATGGTTTTGAAAAGGTTTTAATTGGAAAGAAGTATTTGAAAAGACTCATTAGTTTTATAAATAGGAGAGTTGTTCTGTAAAATAGTTTTAACAAGAGTTGTGTAATCAAATAAACAGCAGATTAAACATATAGTCAAGACAGATTCAGCAACACTTAAACAACAGTCCTTCACATAGGGGTGATGGGAATTGAGGAAACATAGAGCACATGAGCATAGCAGTTCTTGTAGGGGTTTATGGGATTAGGGGATAACTAGTGGTACCAACACAGTGTGAATTTAAGAACCAATCATAGAATCAGACATTTAAAGTGACAGATCAGTTTGCAAAGTAAATGTATATCAAAACTGGATAACAAGTAGATAAGCATTCAAAATAGGCTTGAGACAGACTACCAGGGGAGTAGAACATGTTCTGAAATGCCCTAAGAGGGTTAGACTAGCATGATAGATGAAGCAGTAATGAAACCGGTCAATTACATGTTGAACAACAGAGCCATAGATAGAAACAAATTAGAAACATGACAAACTGAAGAAGTAGAAGAAACATATTGGTTTGGGACTTGAATTGAAATCAGAACATACCAGTGAAGAGATAGTAAACACAAAGTGAAGAATAGGAGAGCATAATAATTAGCCTTGGCTTGCAGCCGACTAACTCAGAATAGTAGCAAGTAACCAAAGAGAGAGAGAGCAGAAAAGTTTTGAGTGTGAGAGAGTTTAAACTAATGTGTTCGTGTGTCTGACTGTTAATGAGATAGCATATATATAGTATTTCTAAACTAGGTAAAATAAGGTAAGAGTCACAATTTTATAGTAATTATGGAACTTAGAACGAATTAGAACAAAATCAGCACAAGTACTCCCTTAATTAAGGGAATCAGTTCAAATGGTAAGAACATGTGGCAAATAAAGAAAAAAATCAATGTGTAACTGGAGCATAAAAGACAAGGAAATAATTCAAACATAGTAGTCACAGAATAAACAATTATGGCTAGGTTCAGAAAATTCTAATTAAGGAGATAGTCGGTAAGAATCAAGTAACAATGTAGACAAGGTAAGGGAAAGTTAGTTTAGGCAAATAAATCAATCTTATTGAGTAGGAAGGTAAGAATCGAAGGTTTAAAGGAATGTTTTCAAATTAAACCAAGAAACAGGGAATTCATAATCAATCAAAGAGAAGGTTTTAAAAAGAAGTTCCAAAAACCCTGATTTTAGAAGAAGACGAAAAACACTTGAAATCACATGATTCTTGTAAAGAACCTCAAGGATGGTATAAAACATTCAAGAAATAACTCAAATCGTCCTAGATCTGTATAGATCTAGGAGGTGTAGAAAAAATTAGGGTTTCTAAAGAAACCCATATAGAGATGAAGAAACCTGTCTGGAAACCCAAAGATCGTAGCAAATATAGAATGATTTCACTTGGAATCACACTGAAATAGCCGGGAACAGGCAAGAGATGAACCCTACATGCAAGTCGGCATGGCCCTAGGCCCTTGAGGGCCTTAGAGAAGGCAAGAATGGCATGAGAGAATCCATGGGAGGCTTAAGAAACGATAAGAGGTCACCGGAGATGACCGGAGATGGGAGGTCGGCATTTGAAAATTAGGGTTAGGTTGAGAGTGTTTTGAGAGCAGAGAGGATTTTAGGGCGGTGGGTGCATAGGAATGATTAGGGTTGGGGGTCGTTTGGAGTTAAAAAGGTAAGTTTAAATGAGGGTCGTTGATCTTTTAGATCAACAGCCATGATCTGATGGGGTCTTGGGTCGGGTAGGTGTATTTAGGGCCTGGGTCGGGTATTTTGATCAGAAATTAGGCTGGGGTATTGGGTTGAATTGAGGCTAAAATTGAAAGAAAATTTGGCTAAATTTTAAATAGTCAATTCAACCGTATATAATTTATAATAAATAATAAATAATTTATAAAAAATAATTTCGTATACTAAAATGATTTAAAATAATTGTTTAATATTTTAAAAATTTGAAAGACCCTTTTATGCATTAATAACGTAATTGTATATTAATAGGGCTAATATTGCAATTATATGCAAATTGGCTTTTAAAAATGTAAATACAATTATAAAAAATGTACTAAAATATTTAAGCAATATTTTGGCACAAATATACAATTTAGATGGCTAAATCACCACAAAGGTAATTTGAAGGATAATTATTGTAGATCTTATGAGTAAAAAGATAGGAAATAAATCAATTTGAAGCCTTTAAAATTATTATAAAAATGCTTATGCATGCTTATATATGCATATATGCTATTTTGAAAGTATATTTATGTATTAAAAATATATAGGAAAAAAATAGGTATCAACAGACACGGGCACACCATGAAGACGAACAATCTCCCGGATATAGATCTCAGCTAACCTCTCTCAAGAATAGGAGACTGCCACATGAATGAAATGCGCTGACTTAGTCAGCCTATCAACAATAACCCATACCACATCGAACTTCTTCTGAGTGCGTGGGAGTCCAAAAACGAAGTCCATAGTGATACTCTCCCACTTCCACTCAGGAATTTCAATCTTCTAAAGCAAAATACCAGGTCTCTGATGCTCGTACTTTACCTGTTGACAATTCAAACACCGAGCTACATATGCAACAATATCCTTCTTCATCCACCTACACCAATAATGCTGCTGCAAATCCTCATACATCTTAGCGGCGCCCGGATGACTAGAATACTAGGAGCTATGGGCCTCCTCTAAAATGAACTCACGAAAGTCCATCCACATTTGGCACCACTGTGTCGTACTTTGTCCCTAAGGATTAGCAATTGAGGATCATCATACTATCGATCCCTGATACGCTCAAATAACGAAGATCGAGCGACTGTACAAGCTAAAACACGGTTGGGCTCATAAACATCCAACCTCACGAACTGATTGGCTAAAGCCTGAACATCCAAAGCAAGCGATCTCTCACCGACCGGAATATACGCAAGGCTACCCATACTAGCTGACTTCCTACTCAAAGCATCGGCCACCACATTGGCCTTCCTCGGATGATACAAGATGGTAATATCATAGTCTCAATATCTCCAACCACCTTCTCTGCCTCAAATTTAGCTCCTTCTGCTTGAACAAATACTGTAGACTATTGTGACCTGTGAACACCTCACATGACACGCCATATAAATAATGCCTCCAAATCTTCAGCGCATGAACAATGGTTGCTAGCTCCAAATCATGAACGGGATAATTCTTCTCATGAATATTCAATTGTCATGAATAATGTGCAATAACCTTGCCATTCTGCATCAACACCACACCAAGTCCAATACGAGATGCGTCACAATACACTGTATATGGCCCTGAACCTGTGGGCAAAACCAACACCGGCGTTGTAGTCAAAGCTGTCTTGAGCTTCTCAAAGCTCGCCTCACACTCATCCGACCACCTGAACTGGGCACCCTTCTGGGTCAACCTAGTCATCAGGGCTGCTATAGATGAAAACCCTTCCACAAACCAACGATAATAACCCAACAATCCCAAGAAACCCCAGATCTCTATAGCTGAAGTGGGTCTAGGCCAGTCCTTGGCTGCCTCTATCTTCTTCGGATCCACCTGAATACCCTTTGCTAATACAACGTGACCCAAGAAAGCTATTGAACTCAACCAAAACTCACACTTCGAAAACTTAGCATACAACTGACTATCTCTCAGTCTAAAGAACGACTCGAAGATGCTGCTCATGCTCCTCTCGGCTGCGGGAGTAGATCAAAATATCATCAATGAAGACAATCACGAAGGAATCCAGATACGACGTGAACACTCGATTCATCAAATCCACGAATGTTGCTGGGGCATTTGTCAACCCAAATGACATCACTAAGAGCTCATAATGCCCGTGCCGAGTGCGTAAAGTTGTCTTAGGACATCGAATGCCCTAATCCTCAACTGGTGGTAGCCAAATCTCAAATCAATCTTGGGAAACACTTTGGCACCTTGAAGCTAATCAAGCAAGTCATCAATACTCGGTAATGGATACTTATTCTTGATGGTGACCTTGTTCAACTATCAATAATCTATACACATCCTCATCGACCCATCCTTCTTCTTAACAAACAACACCGGCGCACCCCAGGGCGAGACACTAGGTCTGATAAAGCCCTTATCAAGCAAGTCTTGCAGCTTCTCCTTCAATTTTTTCAACTCTGGTGGGGCCATACGATATGGCGGAAGAGAAATGGGTCGAGTGCCCGGAGCCAAATCAATGCAAAAGTCAATATCCCTATCGGGTGGCATCCCCGACAGGTTTGTAGGAAAAACCTCTAGAAGCTCCCGAACAACGGGCACGGAATCCATAGAAGAAACCTCAGCACTAGAATCCCGAACATATGCCAAGTAAGCCAAACACCCCTTTTCAACCATACGCCAAGCCTTCATATAAGAAATAACCCTACTGACAGACTGATTAGGAGTCCCTCTCCACTCCAATCGAGGCAAACCCGGCAAAGCTAAGGTCACGGTCTTGGCGTGATAAGGTGACAACCAATCCATCCCTAATATGACATCAAAATTAACCATATCCAGAAGTAAGAGATCTACACGGGTCTCAATACCCCCAATAATAACCACACACGAGTGATAGGCACGGTCTACAACAGTAGAATACCCCACCGATATGGACACATATACAAGAGCACTCAAAGAATCACGAGGCACAACCAAGTACGTAGCAAAATAAGATGACACATATGAGTATGTAGACCCTGGATCAAATAGAACTGAAGCATCTCTACTATAAACGAAAATCGTACCTATGATAACGGCATCAGATGCCTCAGCCTCAGGCTTGGCTGGGAAAGCATAACATCGGGGCTGGGGCCCACCACTCTGAACTGCATCCCTGGGACGGCCTCCTGCTGACTAATGTGCCACAGAATTTTAGCACATTCGATACCAATTACTTAGATTTTAACTCATCATTTAATGCGTTTTTAGTTAATTTTGATTAAGTTTGGTGGTCAAAAGGTTGCAAAAGAATAGAAATACTGCAAGTATGCGGCCACATAATTCACATGCGGACCGCATAATTCAGAGGGTGATCGCAGACTGAGACATATTTATTGGCCAAATGAAGAGAAGAATATGCGGTCCATTATGCGGTCGCATAACACTTGTGCGAGCCGCATAATGGTCGCATAATTCCATTAGATGAAGGTTTTCCTCATGATCTACGATGGCATATGTGGTCGCATAACACACATGCGGACCGCATAATCAATATGCGACTGAAGCTGGAACTGGTGACTTATTAAGTCTGCGATGGAATGAAGAGTATGCGGACCGCATACGCGGTCTGCGACCACTATGCGGTCGCATAAGATGTCTGAAGGAGTATTTTTGTCTGATTTTGACCACAACTTTTGGTCCACTATAAAAAGAATAACAAGGGTTTTTGTGGGTCATTCAAGTCTGAAAAAGGTCCTACATAGAGAGAATTGAATACTCATTAATTCGGAAGCTTGTGAAGAAGGAATCTTGTACTTTTATAAGCTTTATACTTTATTAAATACTTTGCTCTTGTATTTTAGCATGAGTAGCTAGTTTTAAATACTAAGGTTGTGGACCCTAAATGGGTATAATGTTAATGGATGTTTAACATTGAATATATATATAATGGTTGGTTGATATTTATTCAATTCTTGTTCTTTATTTATGGTTGGTGGTTGCAAACATTAAATCTATTCCATTTTACTCTTTCTTTTCTTGGAAAAGTAAGTTAGGATTTGGTAGAATTGAATATCAAGAACTCAAGACTTTAAATCTTGTTTAATAGAATCGCTTAGGAATAAGTGGATTCTACTTGGCGTAAATTGGTTGTTCTTAAATTGCAACTCTTTTATATTTGGAAAAATCATAAAGGGAAAATACTACCCAACCATTGGAAAATATTGGGTAGTCATTTAAAAATCATTTGCATATCAAAGGACATTCCATTAGAAATATATCATATTAACACCGATAGCATTATATTTCATTGATGGGGACACAACCTTGGTTTCCTTAATTAAATTATTTATATTCTTAGAACTCAATTAGTTATCTCCTTAATTCACAACTATATCATTCTCTTGTTACATTAAAGGAATAGAATTACGACCTAAGACATTTTTTACACTAATCAAGTAAACTTTTCACACCATATTCCTTGTGGGATTTGACTCCAACCTTGTTGGGTTATTATATTTGACACCGACCGCCTCACACTATTTAATTAAAGTGTAATTTGAGCGTATCAAATTTTGGCGCTGCTGGGGAATAAGGTTTTGAAATTACTAATTAGTGTGTGCTTTACTTTACGTCTTCTTCTATTCCATCACACTTTGCTTGTTTTGCTTGGTGTTGATAGGAAAACATGGCTGAATATGAGGAAGAAGAAAATCCTTTTGCGGATATAGATGAGTACATTGAGGATACAAATGCTATTGTACCTCCGAGAGTTGACGCTGCCACTTTCAAGGTGGAACATGGTTTAATCCTAATGCTCAAAGCGGAGGGGTTTTTCAGGAATTCCACTAATGATGATCTGATACAACATCTCGGAAACTTCTTGGGTGTGTGTGAGATGCTCAAGCAGAACAATGTCTCAGATGATGCCCTAAGGTTGAGGGTGTTCAAGTACTCACTGACTGGAGAGGCGAGGAAATGGATTCAAAATCTACCACAAAACTCAATCCATTCTTGGCTTGAACTTGTCCGAGCATTCTTAGCTAAATGGTTCCCACAAAATAAGAAATCTGAGCTCCGGGATAAAATTTTCTTTTTCAAGCAACTACTGGGAGAATATCTACATGAGGCACGAGATCAGTTCAAGTTATATTTGGTGAGGTCGCATAATCATGATTTTCTGGATTCTATCTTGTTGGAGAAATTCTACATGGGTTTAGATACTATGAACCAATCTACAACCATGAATGCAGCTGATGGATCTTTTATAGATAAGACATTTGCAAGGATCACGCAAATCCTTGACAAAATGGCAAAGCATAACCAAGCTTGGCACTTAGAGGACACCACATGTGGAATTGCATATGGTACTCCCTCCTTGACCAACATGATTAAGGAGAACCAAAAAAGAGATCAAGTAATTGCAGGGATTGCCATAACGTCAATGTGTTGACAAAGATTTTCACTGAAAGCCAAACGAAAAAGGTAAATGTGGTGGAAGATGTTCAAACCAAATCAAATGTGGATTTTGAGGAAGCAAACCATGTCAACAACTCTCAATGAGGCTAAAAAAGGCAACAATACCAAGGTCAAGGACAACAAAATCAATGGAGGCCTAACCTGCAAGGGCAAGGCAACCAACAGTGGCAAAATGACCAAGCTCAAATCAAGGGAATTGGAATAACAACAACAACTTCTCAAATCGGAGTTCAAACCCTTATGTTCCACCAAAGGGGCAATATTCAAATCAAGGTTCCTCAAGTGATTCCAAGTTGGAAAACATGCCTGAACAGGTATTGCAAAATCAAGAAAGGTTCGACACTTCAATGAGGAATATGACCAAACTTGTCAGTTCTTATACCGCATCCATTAAAAAATTACAGATGAAAATGAGAGATCTCTCGAGGGAACAAAATCCAGAGCAAAAGGGGACACTCCCAAGTGACATAATTGCGAACCCAAAGGGTAGTGGGAGTGGTCCAACTTCTCATTGCATGGCAATTACTACTCAGAGTGGGAAGGTACTTCAAGGAGAGAGCGAACAAGTGGTTGAAATGGAAGAGTCCGAACAAGAGGTTGAGGCACAAGTTGAAGAGTCAATTTTTGTTGAAGCTAAAAAGGTCCCAGAAGAGTTGAAAGTTCAAGAAGTGAACCGGGAAGAGGTTAAGGAAAAGGCAAAAGAGACACCAAAAACTCTACTACCTATTCCTAGACCTTTTCCTCCTTTCCCTCAAAGACTTGCTAAGAGGGTTGATGATAGCAAACTCGAAAAGTTTTATAACATTCTCAAGCAATTATTGGTAAATATTCCATTCGTGGAAGCATTTCAAGAGATGCCGGATTTTGCTAAGTATTTGAAAGACTTGATAACCAAGAAGAAAACCACCAAGAATGAAGTGGTGAATGTGACTCACCGGGTTAGTTCCATCATTTCAACAACCACCGTTCAAAAGAAAGAAGACCCGAGATCCTTCACCATTCCATGCACTATTGGGGCGCATGATTTGGCAAGAGCTCTTTGTGATAATGAGGCTAGCATCAACTTAATGCCTCTTTCTATTTACAAGCAAGTGGGGTTAGGTATTCCGAGGCCTACAAGTATGAGGTTGCAAATGGCCAATCGTTACATAAAGAGACCGGTGGGAATGATTGATGATGTGCTTGTGAAAGTGCGGTAGTTCTATTTGCCCGCCGATTTTGTAATCCTTGATTGTGCAGTTGACAAAGAGATCCCTATCATCTTGGGGAGATCATTTCTTGCTACAGGAAGTGCACTTATGGATTCAGAACAGAATGAGATCAAGTTCTGTGTGAATGATGAAGAGATCACATTCCAAGCAAGCAAGGGTATGAAGCTGCCACATGAATATGAAAGCATCTCGGTGATTGATATTGTTGATGAGGTGGAAGACGCAATTGAAATGAAGATGGAAGAACAATGCCTTGGTGAGGCGTTGGCGGCTATTTTGGTAAATTTCGATGCTGAAGATATGGAGGGGTACATGGAATCAGTCAATGCATTGGAAGGGCTTGGGTCCTACACTTATGCGCCAAAGAAACTCTCGCTCGACTTGGAGAATAGAGTCACACCTCCCGCCAAGCCTTTAATTATTAAGCCGCCACAACTAGAGCTCAAACCACTTGTGCGCACTTGAGGTATAAATTTCTTGGCTCTAGTGACACTCTACTGGTAATTGTTTCTTCTTTGTTGAATGATGTGCAGGTAGAACAATTGTTGAATGTCTTGAGGGAGCATAGGCAAGCTATTGGGTGGGAAATAGCTGACATCCGAGGGATTCCCACCAGAATTTGCGAACACAAGATACAATTGGAGAATGTGAGTAAACCAAGTGTGGAGCATCAATGAAGGTTAAACCCTTCTATGCAGGAGGTGGTAAAGAAAGAAATTATCAAGTGGTTAGATGTCGGGGTAGTCTACCCCATTGCCGATAGTTCTTGGGTGAGTCTGGTGCAATGTTTTCCGAAAAAGGGAGGCATGATCGTGATTGAAAATGACAGAAATGAGCTCATCCCGACAAGAACAGTGACTGGATAGAGGGTTTGCATGGATTACCAGAAGCTAAACAGTGCTACGTGCAAGGACCATTTCCCTATGCCTTTTATTGATCAAATGCTTGATCGGCTAGCGGGGAGGTCATTCTACTTCTTCTTGGATGGATATTCCGGCTAAAACCAAATCAATATTGCATTGGAAGATCAAGAAAAGACAACATTCACTTGTCCATATGGGACATTCGCATTTAGCCGGATGCCATTTGGGCTATGCAACACTTCGGCTACTTTTCAAAGGTGCATGATGTCAATCTTCTCAGACATGGTAGAAGATTTCTTAGAGGTATTCATGGACGATTTCTCTGTCGTGGGTGATTCCTCTGAGCATTGTCATGACAACCTTAGACAAGTGCTCAAAAGATGTAAAGAAACAAACCTTGTGCTAAATTGATAGAAATTCCACTTCATGGTAGACGAGGGCATTCTTTTGCGCCACAAAATTTCCAAACAAGGCATAGAGGTTGACCAGGCAAAGATCGAGATCATTTCCAAGCGTTCTCCACCTACTTCAGTTAAAGGTGTCCGAAGCTTTTTGGGGCATACCGGCTTCTATAGGAATTTCATCAAGGACTTATCCAAAATTGAAATTCCCATGTGAAAACTCCTTGAGAAAGATGCAAAGTTCGTATTTGATGAGAAGTGCCTCAAGGCCTCTGAGGAATTGAAAGAAAAGCTCACCAAGACACCTATTATTGTCACACCCGATTGGTCTCTTCCATTCGAACTCATGTGTGACGCAAGTGGTGTAGCTATTGGGGCGGTGCTTGGCCAACATCATAACAAGATCTTTCACCCTATCTACTATACAAGCAAGACACTCAATGGCACTCAAATGAACTACATTGTGACTGAGCAAGAACTTCTTGCTCTATACTTTTGAAAAGATTCGGCCTTATTTGTTAGGGTCCACAGTGATAGTGTACATTGACCATGCTGCTCTTCGCTATCTTATGGCGAAGAAGAATGCCAAACAAAGATTGATCTGGTGGGTCCTTTTAGTTGAAAGAGTTTGAATTTGAAGTCAAGGATCGGAAAGGGACGGAAAATCAAGTTGCGGGTCACCTATCTAGGCCTGAAGAGGCAGAGAGACCAAAAGAAGACCTTGAAATCAATTATGCCTTTCTAGATGAACACATATTGGCATTGACTAACATATTTCCTCCTTGGTATGCCGACATCGCTAACTTCTTGGTTAGTGACATTGTTCCCGATGGATTGGAAGCTTATCAAAAGAAAAAGTTCTTCCAGGAGTGTAGGCATTACTATTGGGAGGAACCCTTTTTGTTCCATATTTATACTGACAACATCATCCGGCAGTGTGTTTCAGAAGACGAGGTAATGCCAATTCTCAAGGCATTCCATGATTCTCCGGTTGGGGGCCATCATGGAGGAAATCAAATGGCGGTAAAAGTGCTTGAATGTGGCTACTATTGTCCATCGATCTACCAAGATGAAAATCAAATAGTAAAGGCATGCAAACAATATCAAAGACAAGGGTCAATATCTAAAAGACATGAGACGCCTATGAATTTAGTACTAGAGGTAGAGATCTTTGATTTGTGGGGGATAGACTTTATGGGCCCTTTCGTGAGCTCTTATGGCATGACCTACATTTTGGTGGTTGTGGACTACGTCTCTAAATGGGTCGAGGCAATTGCCTTACCTAACAATGAAGCAAAGAGTATAACTGCATTTTTGAAGAAGAACACATTCACACGGTTTGGTACTCCAAGGGCCATCCTGAGTGATGGTGGGTCTCATTTCTGCAACAAGGCTCTCGCCGGGCTGCTTGAAAAGTATGGTGTAAAGCACAAGGTGGCCATACCCTATCATCCTCAGTCGAGTGGTCAGGTTGAAGTTTCGAACAGAGAAATCAAAAATATCCTAGCTAAAACTATCAATGCAAATAGGACCGACTGTTCAAGGAAGATAGATGATACGTTGTGGGCATATCACACAACATTTAAGACTCTCATTGGCACTTCACCGTACAGGTTGGTTTTTGGCAAAGCATGTCACTTGCTAGTGGAGCTTGAACAAAAAGCCATGTGGGCATTGAAGAAGCTGAATCTTGACTGGGCCGAGGCTGGTAATATAAGGATGGCACAACTCAATGAGATGGAAGAATTCCGTCTCCATGCCTATGAGAGTGCAGCCATGTACAAAGAGAGGATGAAGTTTGTCCATGATAAGAAGATCTTGAAGCAGGAGTTCAATTTTGGTGACTTGGTCTTACTCTTAAATTCAAGACTCAAATAATTTCCAGGTAAACTCAAGTCCAAATGGTCTAGCCCGTTCAAAGTTGTGAGTGTGTTCCCTTATGGTGCTATTGATCTGGAGTCGGAGGATGGGACTCAAAATTTCATGGTGAATGGACAACGAGTCAAGCATTACCTCGGTAGCACAGGAGAAAGGCATTTGATAGAACAATTTGCTCTAAGTGATAGTCCGACAGCAGCCCCTACCAAGGAATAATCCAAAAGGAGTCAACTACATTGTGCCGCGACGTTAAATTAAGCGCTTCTTGGGAGGAAACCCATGTGTGGTAAAACTCTTTTGTAGTTTATTTATTTATTATTTACGTAGTTTATACTAAGCAAGTTGATGTGTGTGCTAGAGTGCAGGTAGTCCCAAAATATCAAAATAGGGTCCTAGTGCTGAAGAAACTAAAGGAAAGAGAGGTCCAGATCGGGCGACAACTATGCGGTCGCATATGCGGTCGTATAATGACTATGTGAACCGCATAGTCATCACAGAATCAGGTAGAGAACTTGGCTACATTAGTTTCCAACTATGAGGTTTTTCCTTTATGCGGCCCACATACCCACTTGCGATCGCATTTTGCATCACAAAGTGAATCTAGGCTGTAAGTCATAAGTCCACTGCATAACACTTATGCGATCACATATTGTGTTATGCGATGAACTTAAGATCCTTATATCTGCCAGGTATAAACCCTAACCCACTATATTCACACACTCACATTTAAACAAAACAAATCAAAAGAACAAAAAGAAAAAAACAAAGAAAAGAAAAAAGAAGAAAAAGAAGAGAGAACACAAAGACATCTAAGGAAGAAAAGGGAAAGGATCAAAATGAATCAATACTCACAAGGAACCCGTTTCTCACAAAGTATAGCGTGCTTCTAGTATGTTTTTTCTTCTCCATCGCATCAGTGTGATGCTTCTGTATTCCTAAGCTCTGATTGGTCACTTCCCAGACCCCTTGGAATCCCTTTGAGATTGTGGTTGATTGTTGTTGATGAAACAAATAGGGGAAAGTCTAAGTACCCTATCCCTTGTGTGTGAATTGACTGTGTGTGAGTCATTTGTTTGGGCTGTGACCAAAGAGGGGGATGTCTGAGTACCCCTCTCTTTTTGAAATTGAATACATAGACATTAGACTTTTAAATGGGTAGCAATAGGAGACCACGTGATTTGGGTAGGGCACTATTTCGTTGAGGAAGATGATCTTTGTGGGCTGCATAATCTCTTTGTGGTCCGCAAAGTCATCGTATATGACCCCTATGTTAGGCTTTCTAGCTTTACCAAATACGATCACTTTGCGATCCCATAACCACTTATGAGGTTGGTTTTGCGATCGCATAACCCATTGCATAGTTGACTCATTTTTTGTTCTTTTTCTTTTGTCTCTAATAAATTCCCTGTGCTATTTCACTCACTCCTACAATGTTTTATCAACAGGTATGGCACCAAAGAAGTCTAATCCAACGCAATCACCGCTCGGTCATTGATAGAAAAGGGCTTCCAATCCTAGCCAACAAGCACAACAAGCAAAACGTCAACGGGCTCAGGAAATCCGCATTACAACTGAGAACTCCTCCCAGTCTGAAGAGGAGGAGTCACAGAGTGACATTGGGCCTTCTGTTGATCTATAGGCTAAGGCACGAAGGAATATGGGGGAGGATCTTAACCTCGGGTTTGGGGTCAAGGGCTCCATAGATGTATACAAAGCCAGGCTCTCAAAGAGAAATATTCTCGAGGAGAAGCAATTGAGTTTAAATGGGTTGTTAGAGCATTACCCTCACATACTCGAGAACATAAAGCAGAGGAAGTGGGAATTCTTCACTGAGGTCCCAGATGAATACAATGAGACAATTGTGAGGTAATTTTATGCTTCATATGGTGCCTCAAGGACTGCTGAACAAAAGCAAAACAGGATCTTTGCAAAATATGTCCTAGTGCGAGGGGTCCAAGTTAGTTGTGGTGATGAGACTATCAATGACCGATATTTCGAGAATTGGAGGTCATGTAAAGCTGAATATGATGCTAAGGTACCCAACAAGAACAACGAGCGTGCCTGGGTTGCTTCCGTCATAGCAAAGGGGACACCGGCCTGGATTGACCCTAAACACAAGATTTACAAGGAGGATCTCACAAGGAAGGTTTGATATTGGCTTAGTTTTGTCACATCCCGTCTAATAACGTCTAGGAATGAAACCGACATCAACATTGAGAAAGCACTCCTCATTGTGTGCATTATGACAGGCATAAAGATTGATGTGGGAGAGATTATATTCCTAGAGCTGGGAATGATAGCCAACCAGAAACAAACATCATTTCCTTTCCCCTGCTTGATCATCGCTCTCTGCCAAGCTGCAAGTGTGCCTCCTCTGCCTAGGCATGAAAAATGGAGAAAGCTCTTAAAGACATCGACGTCATGAGAATCAGTGACACAGTAGCGAAGGAAACTACAACTCAATCAGAGATTCACATTCCTCCTCCAGCAGACTTAGCAGCATCAGAGGCCCCAGCACTGCCTGACACCTCCAAGGCCCCAGCTACTCCACATCACTCCACTGCATAGGCCCAGGTCCCTTTATCAGCTCTCTCCAATCTGGGTCTAATTGCTCAGCACGCCAATGCTAAGGTAGACCAGCTAATCAAGGAAATTCCCAACCTCACCGGCAAGCATTGACCCCTATCCAATCCTCAATGAACGTTCTTCAACAACAACATCAAACTTATGAGGATCGCCTCAAACACTTTAAAGTGTGTCTTGATAAGGTTGAGCGGAGTGAGGTTGGAGATATGCCTCAACTCAGAAAAGATGTTAATGAATTGAAAGCTGAGCTGCAGAATATGCAGAGCTTAGAGTTTGACTTGACACCCTTTCTACTGAAGGAAGGTGAGCAAGGTGCTAACACTTCCGTCCCAGGAACGGATCTTGATTTCACAACCCTGATGACAGCTCTAGAGTCACAAAGTGTTGAGACCTCAAAGGCTCAAGCTCTTCCTGTACACATTGATGTTCCTTCAGATGAGGAATCCGGAGATACTGAGGAGTTCGATGAGGGGGACTCAAGAGATGAGGAGACAGCTGAAGATACACTAGGAGAGGATTTTGAGTGCCATCAAGACAAGGGTAAGTAGGTTGCTGACTCTATGAGGGCAGAGGATGAAGAGGAAGCAGCTGTAAAGACAGGAATTGCACATTCGCTAGCAGATATGGTCTCTAAGGCACATCCATCAACCACTCAGCCATCACCGGGGAAGGCTAGCAGCTCCTAGGCCCCAACTCCATCCTCATAGCAAGTAGAGCTTCTTGCTATACCCTCACAGTAGTTGGAGCCTCTTGCTCCAGCCATGGAGGACACCACTCAGTCCGAGGTTCCACCAGCTGCAGTTTCACTACCAACAGCTGATCCCACAGCTGCCCCAGATCATTCAGCTTCTCCGAGCACCTATTGCGCCCTAGGGAGTCCCTGAGCTTTCGTTTTTGCTTTATATATGCATTGGGGACAATGCATCATCTTTGGTTGGGGGTGGGGTAGTTATTATCATGATCTTGTTCCCCATGTTTTGTGTAAATATTTTGTTGTACCCCATATTTTGTATATAAACTCTTGTAGTTTAGCAATAAATTCCCTTTGGTTTTTCTTCACCGAGTTCTTTTCAAAGGGTGTAATAGTAGATACACGACACTATCATGAAATGATGACTTATTTGATATTGACTGTTGTAGCTTCAAGCATGTGCTAAATGGTGTAAATATATGATACCCTTCCTTTTTTTGAATCTAAAAAAAAGAAAAGAAAAATACAGTTGGTTAGTCATTCTTGTGAATTTGAGGCTCACTCTTTGACTTTATGCTTATTCAGAATCTAGCATATCTTGAGATGAAAGTGTTGAGTTTCCTGTCACTTGAGGGCTGAAACCATGTTGAATTGAATAATTCATGCGTCGTGAGTGAGTGAGGATTTGTATAAATAATGCACAAGCCTAACTTGTGATGTATAGAACTTGCCCGGTTGGTTTCTTAGTGCGACTCTCAGGTTAATGATTGGATGTTAAAATGATCTTAGGCTTTTCTTGTGACTACTAGCCAGTTTTGCCTAAATTGACCTCCCTGGTACATTAATTACCCTAGTTAGCCCCGTTGAGCCTTTAACCTTTAATTGGCTACCACATTACAACATTTACTCCTTCTATGAAGTAATTCCTTCTTTTGAACCCATCCCTCCTTGAACGTGTGAGATTGAGGTTAAAAGCCTAAGTTGGGGGTGCCATTATAAAGTGGAAATTGGTAAGGTTTGCTACTGTATGTATAAAAAAAGCAATAACATCAAAGTTGTGTATATAACGAAATGCAAGCTCAAAAAAGAAAAGAAAAAAAACAAAAAAAGAGAGAAAAGAGAAAAAGAGTGGAGTCTTGTAGAACTTGAAGAAATACTTTGAGGTGATTCTAGGTCGGTAACCCGAGGTAAATATGGGCTATTTAGTAAAAGAACATAATGTATGTATAGTTCAAGGAGGGTATAACCACTACATTCCCAAATATTCATCCAACCCGTACCGAAGCCTACATTATAACCTGTGAAAAGTCCTTAGTGATCTACGGTCAATCATTCCTGAGATAGCGGCAAAGTTAAAATAAGGGCAAGCATATGGACTGATACTTGTAGCATGTAGCTTTCATTTGTTAGAGTATTTTTATTGCATCCTCTGTACATATATGTGAGTGAAGATTTTTTTTGTTGTGAGCGCGCATGAATTGTAAGACTTAGAAGAAGATAGGTTCTTAAAGTAGAACACAAGTGCAATCAACTGTGAATAGAATTTTGTCAATTTGGTCGAGGCTCTAAGATCACGAGTTGATTAGTCGAATGGTTGAATGATAAGTTGTCTTCCAGGAAAGGTAAATAAATGGAGTTACATGCTTGTTAGCTGTCAGTCAAAACCACCTATAGTCACTATTGTTTTGTGTAATGTCAGAAATAGAAGTGGTATAAAATAGGATAATTTTGTTCTAGTTGCTTGAGGACAAGCAAGAGTTTAAGTTGGGGGTGTTTATGTGTCGTAGAATTTCGGCACATTCGATACCAATTACTCATATTTTAACTCGTCTTTTAATGCATTTTTAGTTAATTTTGATTAAGTTTGATTGTTTTGTAGTGCATGAGCTTGAAGACCCAAAAACATGGAAAAGAAGTCAAAAGTTCGCAAAAGAATGGAAATGCTGCAAGTATGCGGCCGCATAATTCACATGTGGACCGCATAATTCAGAGGGTGATCGCAGACTGAGACAGATTTATTGGCCAAATGAAGAGAAGAATATGCGGTCAATTATGCGGTTGCATAACCCTTGTGTGAGCCGCATAATTTCATTAGAAGAAGTTTCTCATCATGATCTGTGATGGCATATGCGGTCGCATAACACACATGCGGACCGCATAACGATATGCGACTGAAGCTGGAACTAGTGACTTATTGAGTCTGCGATGGAATGAAGAGTATGCGGGCCGCATACGTGGTCACATAAGATGTCTGAAGGGACATTTTTGTCCGATTTTGACCACGAGTTTTGGTCCACTATAGAAATAATAGCTAGGGTTTTGTGGGTCATTCAAGTGTGAAGAAGGTCCAACATAGAGAGCATTGAATACTCCATTAATTTGGAAGCTTGTGAAGAAGGAATCTTGCACTTTTGTAAGTTTTATGACTTTATCAAAGACTTTGTTCTTGTATTTTAGCATGAGTAGCTAGTTTTAAATACTAAGGTTGTGGACCCTATATGGGTGTAATGCTAACTAGTGTTTAACATTGAATATATATATATATATATATATATATATATATATATATATAATGGTTGGTTGATATTTATTCAATTCTTGTTCTTTATTTATGGTTGGTGGTTGCAATCATTAATCTATTCCATTTTACTCTTTCTTTGCTTGGAAAAGTGAGTTATTTTTTCATTATGTCTGAAGAGCGTAGAATAAGAGTTTCATTATATTGGGGGGTGAGGTTATGATGGAGAATAACTCTGTGGGCTACAGTTTACCTGCTCAGTGTCATGTTAAATTGCCACTTACAATAGAGTACGATAAATTGATATCGTTGTTATGCAAAAAACTGAGTGTTGAGGAAACGTTCAGTGATACTTAAAGTAATCGGAAGATATCTGTATTCCGTCACTCCGCAAGGGGTTGCTTTTTACTCGGAGTTTAACATCGACGATGATGAAACTTTGAGTGATTTTCTGAGGACTCCGGACGAATGCCGGGAATTTCTTGTAATCACAATGTTGGAGATGTACGTGAAGGTCGAAGACGTTCCAAAAAACGAGGTTGTGCATAGCAGAGATAACCTCCAGTCATCGGGTGGTTATTCTGGAGCAGTTTTTGCCGGACAGGTTCCGGATGAAAGAGTTTTCCTTGATTTAAACTTATCACCGTCGGCGAATGAGCAGCGAGAAAATAATTTATACCCTGCTTTCCATAATTCACAAGACGAGTGGTAAACTTCAATTTTCATTTGTGTTAATTATGTATATTTTTGGCGTATTGAATTTGTATTAACGCTCATATATTTAATAGGGGGTACCAGCCGGATATGAATTTTACAAGTGGGTACCGGCCGGATATGAATTTTACAAGTGGCCCATCCGGTAGTCATCACTTAATTGAAAACGTCCATCATGAAATTTCATCACATTACGACTTGTAAGTGAAGTGATATAGCCATATGGGAATCATTTATTAATTCAGTAGCTTATATTTTTGTTGGTTGTGTAGTGAAAACGAGCAAGTTGAACCACCCGTACTCACTCAATTGACCGAAAGCGACGTATTACATCGGGATCTGGCAGATGCACAGAGTGAGGAACAAAACAGTGATTACGATAACAATGCCGATGAATCCGGAGACAAGACACCCTTTTTTCGTGAGGATGGTGATGAGCAGGATGAGGAGGAAGGACATGATTTGAAGAGAGACCCCCTAGACGAAGAGTGTACGAGTCCGAAGTGCCATTTCATTCAAGGGAGATTCCTTACATTGATAAATTGCCAACCGTGCCGGATGTGGAAGCTCTCACAAGGGATTTTTATGAAATCCAGACAGCAATGTGGGATGAGTCTATACCAACGGTGCTTGCAAAGAGGATGCTTTTTCCTGATAAAACGCGCTTAAGCAGGGCTTGTAAAATGCACAACGTAAAAGAGTGTCGTGAGATGCAGGTATGGGAGTCAAGTCTGATGGTATACAAGGTTGTTTGCCGCAGATGGTTTTGGTCGAGTAATTGGATGTTGCGTGCGACTAAGAAGAAGACAGGTATGTGGAAAGTGGGTAAATACATTCCCACCCATACATGCGAAATGGACACATTCAACGGGAATCACTTCAACTTGGATATTAACTTGATTTCTCTTGTATTTATTCCACACATCGAAGCGTCTATGAGGTATACAATCAAAGAGTGCATTACATCAGTCCACCAGGAATATGGCCATACCATTACGAAAAGAAAGGCAATTCTCGGGCGCAAACGAGCGTTTGAAATTGTCTACGGTAATTGGGATAAGTCATTTGCATCTCTGCCAAAGTACATGGCCGCACTGCAGCACTTTAACCCCGGGACAGTTGTTGAATTGAAGCTTGAGCAAAGTCCGGGAACACCAGAATACATATTCAATTACATGTTCTGGGCGTTTAAGCCAGCAATTGATGGTTTTTCGCATTGCCGGCCAGTAATATCCATAGACGGAACTCATGTCTATGGAAAGTACGATATCAAGCTATTGATAGCCGTGACAGTGGATGCTAATGGACATATATTTCCTCTAGCTTTTGCTGTTTGTGCCAATGAAAGCACAGAGACGTGGACGTTGTTTTTGAACCACCTGAAAGAGCACGTTGTCAAACAGCGTTCAGGTATTTGTCTAATATCTGATCGGCACGGTGGTATATTAAGTTCTGTGGAGAACTTGCCTGCATGGCAAGAACCTTATGCATACCACCATTACTATGTGAGGCACTTTAAGGCCAATTTCCAGAAGGCACATCCCAAAAAGGATCTACATGATTTGATGTGGATGGCAGCAACAGACCACCAACAACATAAATTCCGGAGGCATATGGATTCTATCAGGCAAGAAGACGAGGCAGCCTATCGTTGGTTAATGCGACATGACCCTGAAAAGTGGACGTTGCATGCGGATGGTGGCAGACAATGGGGAATTCTTACTAAAAATGTGTCAGAGTCCTTCAACGGGTTATTGAAGTCGACAAGAGGATTGCCCGTCACAGCCATGGTGCAGATGTCGTTCAAGCAGATGGCGAAGAGGTTTGTTGAACGGTATGCAACTGCGTACCGTCATAAATCTAGAGAATTTAAGAACAATAAACGTTTCAACAAGAGTTAAAAAAAAATTGAATGAATTTCTATACAATCCTAACCTCTTTATATAGGAAATCGCTAGCCGGGAAATTTATATATATATATATATATATATATAGCGCCCAAAAAGTTGGCACTATACGCTTCTGAATTATTGAAGTCAGGAATTATTGGTGGGGCCAGAAAAAAGAAGTATAGCGTCACTATACCTGGCGCTATACATTAATGATGTATGTATAGCGACAGTTATTGTGGCGCTATACCTGGTCGTGTCAGCTTTTACAGTATAGCGTCACAATACCTGGAGCTATACATTAATGGTGCAGTTATTGTCACTGTATAGCGCCAGGTATTATGGCGCTATATATAAAAATGTAATTTTTTTTACCGTTTATTTGTGTACTTTGAGTCCAAAAAACCACATTTTGGTTCCAAACTCCGACTTTGAAGGGGTACAAGTTATATGACTTGGAGACATAGTCATTCTTTTGTCATTTTAACGGTACGCTTCCTTAGACTTTAAGTCAAGATTATGATTTTATAACAATATGATTGTGTCTTAATCTCTGTTATGGCTGCGATTTAATTATCTTACAAGATCCAAACAATATAGACAATAGACCAGAAAACATAGACAAATATGTAATGCCAAAAATTAAATAACAAAGGCAAACAACAATATCGGGCATATACCCCTGCTTAGCACAGACTCACTTATCTAGTATATGTATATTCAAATATTTTTCATTAAGCTTTCTATAGGGGGAAGTGAACGGTTAGCCACTAATAACACATGTATACTTTTAAGCCATTGTTTAAAATGGCTTTAGTCTTTAGCCACTGCTTTAATAAACTTTACCTGCCCGAACGAAAACACCCATCTGCTCATAAAGTTCAGGACCAAGTGTCCTTAACTTTTGAACTTGCAACTCTAAGTTCAGGACATCAGGACTACATGTCCTTAACTTTTAAACTTGCAACTCTAAGTTCAGCACTTCAAGACTACATGTCCTTAACTTTTGAACTTGCTACTCTAAGTCCAGGACTTCAGGACTACATGTCCTTAACTTTTGAACTTGGAACTCGAAGTTCAGGACCACCTGTCCTTAATTTCTGTGCTTGTAACTCTAAGTTCAGGACTAAGTGTCCTTAACTTTTGAACTTGTAACTGTAAGTTCAGGACCAAGTTTCCTTAACTTTTTGGCTTCTTAGCCTAAGTTCAGGACCTATTATCCTTAACTATAGGGCTTCTTAGCCTAAGTTCAAGACTTCAGGACTTATTATCCTTAACTTTTGAACTTGTAACTATAAGTTCAGGACCTATTGTCCTTAACTTTTGAGCTTGTTAGTCTAAGTTCAGGAGCTTTTGAACTTGTAATTCTAAGTTTAGGACCAAGTGTCCTTAACTTTTAAACTTGAAACTCGAAATTCAGGACCAAGTTATAAAAAGAATAGAGACAAGGATTTGCAAGTTAGCTAGATTCTAGAAAAATTAAAATTAACTTTGTAAGCTAAGTACAATTGAAAATTTTCAGAAAGGAGAACAATAAATATGAAGAAACAAAAACAAAAGATTCAATCGCAGCTTGAAATTGCAAATGGACTAAACTAGATGGTCGACCGGCCATTGGGCTGTATTTTCCCAAATTAGCTCTGGCAAAAGCATAAACGGTTCTGGGTGCCTACTTATGTCTTCCACGGCAGTCCCGTCTCATAGGCGGTACAGTTCTTCTCCCTAACATGAAAGAGATAGAAGAAAGGGTAATACAGTCTTTTCATATTAATTTTAATAGACTAATGGATACTATTGCTAAGCATTAAAAATGTTGGATAAAAGGTATACCACTTTAAAAAGTGGCTACCCCACACAATTTTTACCTTTCTATATACATTATTATAGTTGGAGTCGAGGACACTGAGTACACGTGGGAGAAATTAAAAAATAGCCAGATTTACATGTGGTCATTCAAAAATAGCCACAATTTCAAAAGTAATTGAAATTTAGCCATTTTTATGTAAAGATAAATCTGAACGAAAACACTGTTCAAAATCCGGAAAAATACTCCAGTATAATATGATGGAGTTCTAGTATACTTATGCTGGAACTCCAGTATAATATACTGGAGCTCCAGTATATTATGCTGGAACTTTCCGCGTGTTGGAGTTCCAGTATAATATGCTGGAAGTTCATACACAGGTGTACCGATCTCCAGTATATTATGCTGGAACTTTCCGTGTTGCAGCAAAATAGTGGTTATTTTTCAATAACTTTGTAAACACTGGCTATTTTTGAATGACCAGTCCGAAAACTGGCTAGCCCGTGCTATTTTTACGGTGCACGTGCACCAACTACTTATCTGTTGGATCCACCTCTAAATGAAGTCAATTAGAATTTTGATGACAAATATTTATGGCCTTGACTAATTCCCATTTCAGCATCCCATTTGAATTTTCATTTCTTATGTGATTATTCTCAACAGTCCACCATTTGTGACCTTGAGCTTAGGACCAATCTCATTTGTCAATCTAGTATACCTAGCAGCAAAATTTTAGACGTTTTCCCATAGTCATGATGACATTTGGCATGCACATAAGGCTATGATCACTGGTTTGCCTTGTGCATTAAGGCCCATAAATTCCTTACCATGTAACAGGAAAGACAAATCAGACACAATTGATAAGAGAAGCACGCGTACGAGGCCTCAGTAAGACTAGTATTACAATCAAAGGCAGCTGAACTACCTCTGTTAGAAAGTCTCTTAACATCTTACCAAATCAATGTAACAGAATACACATTAAGGGACAAATATTAACAAAATAAAGTAATAACCAAATGAGGAAAAACAAAACGGGAAGTATAACTTATAGTCATCACTCAGACATCTCACAACCTTTTTTCAGTATCTTACAGACTATGCATGCCCTCAACACTCCATTGTGATAAAAAAAAAATGCCACATAAAAATACCTTTAATATGGTGAAAACCCAATCAATTGAGAAAAAGAATCAAAACACAAAACAAATATCTTTTTGAATCTGTTCAATAATGAGTGGCTGATGTGCAGCAGATGCAAGTGCTGAAGAAAGATGGTCTGGCCTTGCGTTTTCCGCTCCCCTTTGGTGAAGTTAGACAAGTTTCCGTTGCTTGTGAAGTCTGCAATTCTTCTCCTTTCATAACAGCAACATGGTTCTGCTGTGTTTCAGGCGTAAACTTCGGATCACCATTCTTCAACAAGCCTATAAGAGGAGCTTCAGAATCACTTCTTTCCATTCTAATAGTCTTCTCTTCGACTGCTACTGACCCGTAGTTTAGTGAGTTTGACAACTTTGCACTGGAACCAACTGATGCGCTTCTTGTAGGAATCTTCTCAGGACACAGAAGAGGAGTTTGATCTGATTCTAAAGACCTTCTATGAAAAGGGACACCAAAATCAAAGCTTGGCGACTTTCGAAGCTCAATTCCATTGTTTGATTTATCTGGGATCGATTCGAGGCTTAACCTTCCAATACTTTCTGGTGCTTTGGAAAGAGTTTCATCATGAAAATTTGGCACCATTTGATCATAGGCACATTTTTCATTGGAAAATGCTAATGCTTCAAGACTTGGCTGAACATTCTGTGCAATTCCTGACTCAGGAAAAGCTGCAATTTTTGTTATCCCTTTTTCTGATGTCTTGAGTTCAAAAACACCAGAGTCCTCAGTGATAACAAATTCACAGCTATTCTGTTCTGTCAAGGCTGCATTGCATTCTTTTTTATCCTCAACCGACTCAAACCCTCGCATTCTTCCTTGTGCATATGCTATATCGACATCATTTTCCAGTTTTGATGACCCCAACTGCAATATGCACTTCTCCATTATTTCCTTTCTACTAGACTTCTCAACTCCTCCCTTTGCTTTATCAAGAAGACCATTTTCTGTTGAGCTCTCTTGTTCATGATTAGTAGCTGTTCCAAAGAATTTGGTAGGATGCAGTCCCATTTCTACTGGTGGCGTGTGATCATAATGAAGAATATCAGGTTGAACGTTTATGTCATCCCCCTTAATTGAATAATCCATTACAATATCAGTACTAGCGTCGTTTCCTGGTAGATTTTCCTCTGTAGCCTCTTTGGGGTGTGATTCAATCGAAGAAGCTACGTTGTCAATCTGCATTTCATGCACTGCCTGCATACATGACTCAGTTTTCTTCAGATCACATTCCTTTACAGCATTATCCGATTCATTTGATATCAATTCACTCTCTGGAGTGTGAACCGCACATTTGTCTTCTGGCTCAATAGCTGGTGACAGCGAACTCGAAGGAGTACTCAGTGGAATATCTGTCAACAGTGAAACTGTAGCATCGATTTGACTGGACTCCACTTTAGGAATTTCATCCCAATCACTTCCATTTGAGAAACCATTTTCAACCTGATTTTCAGCACTCATAAGCTCATGTTTTTCCTCATTTGATCCATCTGCTGAGGCAGCCATTTCACTCACCAACGAATCGACACTTTGATCATCAGTATCAGAAACAACTCCCTTATCTGCAAGTGCAATTTCAGAGTTGATCAACTGAGTTTTATCTTCCTTCTGGCCTGATCTTCCATTCCTTATAGTTTCTTGTTCCTCAAGTGATGAAGATATGATGCATTCTTCTACTGTCTCATTGGCAACACTTGAGGATTCACCTGGATCGGTCTTTAAAACTTCATCATGAGGTAAACTTCCTTCTGCCTCACCTGTTGTAAGTTTTACCATTTAGAAAGAAATTCCAAAGGGTTTTATTTTTCTGGATTACTTATCACTCTATATATATATAATTATATATGTCCTTGTTATATAATCGCGAAAGAATACTGATATTAGGCTATATAGATGATATTTATACCTTAATAGTACCATGTTGTATTGTTGTTTTATGGGTAAATTGCCAACAAAATGCTCTAAATAGTGTTCTTTTGTTTCGTAGGGAATATTCTAAGTGAGGATGCACCACGGAGTGTTTTGGGAGCAATAATGTGAAGAAAACGCCCACTCGAGAAGTACCCGAGCACAAAGAAGCGAGAAAATGGCCTGAGCAAATTCCACCGCGACCTCGGTGCAACCGCGGCAGACTAAAGCTCAAGGCAGAATGATCAGCTCCCACCGCGGTCGAGCCGCGGTCTTGCCGCGACTGCGGTGCACTGTTCACGTGTCAGAAATTTTTGGACCAAAGTGTAACTTCGGGAAAACTTGTTCCAAACCCTTATAAGCTATAGAAACTCGCCCAAGATTGTTTTAAGCTTGTTTTTAGACTACGTTGGAGGCAAGCACAAGTGTGAGAAGATCAACCAAACATTAGAGTTTTTCTATCTCTTTTATTTTCTTGCAATTACACATTATGAATAATTTAGTAGTTTTATCTTGTTTTGTCATGAGTAGCTAATTCCTTAGTCTAGGGTTTTGATGGAACCTATTGAAGGATAAACGTTTTGTGATATTAATATAGTTTGCCAGTTTAATCTCTATTTGTTCAACTACGTGTTTGTTGTAGTTAATTGACAGGATCCTCAATTAGCTGTGCCTATTTAGTGTGCATAACTCGGAAGAGAGTGCATATTTAGGTAGTTGTTGAACAAAACTACTCCCAAAGTATATGAGAGATCAATAACTGCAGGTTTAAAGGCGGGATTAGGGATAACGAAGCCTTGGATGCAATCTAAAGTGAGCTGTAATAAACAAAGCCAACTAGCGTATCACGGGAGAGTGCGTCTAGTAAATTATCGTGATTACTCGGGAGAGATTTACGGTAATAGGAGTGCTCATGACTGATAGAGATGATTTGGTGAATCTATATGAAACATAATCGGAAGGGATTCCATCAATAGGGGAAATCATAACCTTAGAACCTTCTATTAATTGGTTACAACTTAATAATAGTTAGTTTTTAGTTGCTTATTTACTTTTATTCTTAGTTAGTAGAAACACCATCAATTGTTATTGACAACGTTTGGGAAGTTGATTCTGTAGAATTTAGTAAATCCAACGAAAGTAATTGATAGGTTGATTCCTTGTGGGTTCGACTCTGGGCTGAATACTCAGATTATATTTGCAACGTCCGCGTATCCTTTTTATAAGGCGTAGTTGGGCGTGATCAAATTTTGGCGTCGTTGCTGGGGACTTAACGGTGTTATCAATTACAATTGAACGAAATACAAAGATTCTTAGTGTAGTCAGTTTTCTCTACACCCAATCTATACATTGAAATTTTAACGTTTGTTGACTTGGTTGTACAGGTGCATGCCTAGAAACTCATTGAGAACTGGTGACGTATTTGAAGCATTATCAAATCCCAGGAAAGTTTTCAAGGCCTTGAATCGGGCCAACCGAAAAAACAAACAACAACAAACAACTGAACAATTCGAACCAAACATGAGATATCACGAAGTAGACCCAGTTGTACCAACAGCGCCAGAGGCTGCTCTCTATGACTGGGCACAACCCACAGCTGAAAATCTGGCCACAGCGATTGTAGTCCCGCAGATACAGGCTGAATCGTTTCAAATCACGAATAACATGTTGCACTTGTTGCAAAACAAGGGACTATTTTCGGGGTCACAAGTCGAAGATCCTCAATATCACTTGAAGAATTTCCTATTAATCTGTAAAACCCAAAGGCAGCCCAACATAACTCCGGAAGCAATTAAGCTGTTATTGTTTCCATTCTCAGTGACAAGAGCTGCCCAGACCTGGCTAAACTCACTCCCCATAAATTCCATAACAACTTGGGAGGAGTTTGTCAAGCAATTCCATAACAAGTTCCACCCACCCAATAAGACTTCTCAATAAATTCATGAAATTTTGAGTTTTAAACAGAGACCAATGGAGACACTGCATGAAACATGGGAACGTTTCAAAGGGATGCTGGTTATATGTCTGCACCATGGTATTTCAGATTTGATGTTGGGGCAGCGGTTTTAAATGGTATTGTCAGATAGCGTGAAGAACATTATTGATGCTTCAGCTGGTGGAGCATTTTTGAGCAAAACATGGAGAGAAGGCCAGAGTCTGCTTGATAAGACGACGCAGAATTTGGGATGGACAACTAGGAATGCACCTATCACTCCAGTGGTTCACTCACTGCCCTTAGATCCATCCAACTCTATGGATGAAAATATGGCCACCTTATAGTATACTCACTAAAAAAGTGGAAGAGTCAGGGCAGAAGCAGCAGGTACACATCGTAGAAACTACCAATGGGGGCTTGTGCACATCTTGCATTAGTCAGCCAATTGGTAACCAGTGGAATGCAGAACATGATCATCATCACTACCCTGAAAACATGAACTATGTGTCTAATTTTGCAGGCCAAAGACAGGGTGATCAGAATTGGGGCCAGCAGAATCAGTCGTACAGGCCAGTCCAGCCACAGTTCAACAATGGGAACATGGGAGGTATGAGACACCCTAACAATATGGCACCTTACCCAAGGCCACAATGATATAATAATCAGAATCAGCAGTAGGGGTATCACCCTCCTCAGCAACAGCATGGTGGACGATAGGAAGATGGGTTTGCTAGACTTGAGGCAATGATGTAGCAGGTTATTGGGTCTAATGCAAAAATTAGTGAGAGAGTAGATGCACACGATTTAGCTATCAAGAATATTGAAATGCAGATGGGCCAAATTTCGATGTCTCTAAACAATCGTCCTCATGGGACATTACCTGTTGATACCCACATAAATCCAAAAGATCAAGGTCCGAAGCAGCTGATGGCAGTGAGTCTACGAAATGGCAGAGATTTGGATGTAGAGAAAGAGAGGGCTCGACAAACCATACAGGCTGAGACACTCATACCAGTACCTATTGAGCTGGATGAGTCAACGAAACTGATAGAGGTGATATTCCAGCCTGCCCAGGAAGAAAATAATATTCAGATTGAGATTGAGAAAGAAGCTGAGACAGCCTAGGAACCAGTCATTGAGGTGGCAGCTGACAAAGATCAATCCAAATCATTGGGAAGAAGAGACCTCCTACACCATTCCCTCAGAGGCTGGCTAAGTACCAAAAAGAGGAGCAATACAAGAAATTCTTGGAGATGCTGAAACAAATCCAGGTAAATATTCCATTGATTGATGTTTTGAAAGAGATGCGTGGGTATGCAAAAATGATAAAGGATTTGATGTCTCGAAAATTCGATTTCCAAGGCTTAGCCATAGTTACTCTTACTCAGACCTGTAGTGCAGTGATGACTAGACCAATTGCGGAAAAGTTATCTGACCCAGGGAGATTTACAATTCCATGCATTATTGGTAATTTTGCTTTTGCTAAGGCACTGTGCGATTTAGGGGCCAGCATAAATCTTATGCCCCTGGCAATTTATAAGAGGCTGGCGATTGGAAGAGCTAGACCCACCTCCATGTTGTTGCAGCTGGCTGACAGGACTGTAAAAAGACCCTCTGGTATCATGGACGATGTGTTGATTTAGGTAGGAAAATTTGTGTTCCCTGCAGATTTTGTGATCTTAGACTGCAAAGTGGATGAAAAGATTCCCATAATTTTGGGAAGGTCGTTCTTGGCCACTGGAGAGCTCTCATAGATTGTGAGACTAGGGAGCTAAAGATGAGATTGAACGACGAAGAGATAACATTCAATGTGTAGAAATCTATGAGGCGACCAAGTGAATTCGCCAATTGCTCTCTTATTGATGTCGTGGATGTAATCGTAGAGACTGATGATGAGATCTTGACTATTAAGGACCCTCTTGCTGCATGTCTGATGAATTTAGATGAGATAAATGGAGAAGAACTGGCGGAATGGGTGTTGGCATTAGAGGGCAGAGGGTTCTGGGATAGAACTCTTGAATTTGAGCCTTTGCACCTGGAGAATAGAGAAACTCCTCCAGCCAAGCCATCCATCGAAGAGCCACCAAAGCTGGAGTTAAAGCCACTGCCCGCCCATCTCAGGTATGAGTTCCTTGGACCTGACTCCACATTACCTGTTATTATCTCATCTATTTTGTTAGATGTGCAGGCATAACAACTCTTGCAGGTACTCAAGGAGTGTAAGACTGCCATTGGGTGGATCATGGCAGACATAAAGGGGATCAGACCCGCCTACTGTATGCATAAAATTCTGCTGGAAGAGGGACACAAACCTTCCAGGGAACACCAACGAAGGTCGAACCCCAACATGAAGGAAGTGGTGAAGAAAGAAATGATAAAGTGGTTAGATGCGGGAATCATTTTCCCAATATCTGACAGCAGCTGGGTTAGCCCGGTTCATTGTGTGCCTAAAAGAGTGGCATGACGATAGTAAAAAATGATAATAATGAACTGATCTCGACGAGAACTGTCACGGGCTGGAGAATTTGCATGGACTACAGAAAGTTAAATCTGGCCACCGGGAAGGACCACTTACCACTTCCCTTCATTGATCAAATGCTAGATAGACTGGCAGGGAGGTCACACTTCTGTTTTCTGGATGGGTATTCAGGTTACAATCAGATCTCCATTGCACCAGAGGAAAGAGAGAAGACCTCCTTCACTTGCCCATATGGCATTTATGCCTTTCGGAGGATGCTCTTTGGCCTATGCAATGCACCGGCCACATTCCAAAGGTGCATGATGGCCATATTCACTGACATGGTAGAAGACATAGTGGAGGTATTCATGGATGATTTCTCAGTAGTGGGACATTTATTCGATGAGTGCCTTATAAATCTGACTCGTGTGCTGAAACGGTATATCGAGACTAACATGGTTCTTAATTGGGAGAAGTGCCATTTCATGGTACAATAGGGCATAGTCTTGGGGCACCGGGTGTCAAGCAAAGGAATTGAGGTAGATCGTGCTAAAGTGGATATGATAGAAAAGCTGCCCCCTCCAACTTCAGTCAAGGCAATCAGGATCTTCCTCGGGCATGCCGGTTTCTATCGGAGATTCATAAGAGACTTCTCAAAAATTGCCAACCCCCTCTGTAAGTTGTTAGAAAAAGATCACCCTTTCTTGTTTTCTGATGATTGCAGGGTAGCATTCGAGGAGCTGAAAAAGAGGCTGGTTACAACACCTATCATTGTTGCCCCCGAATGGGAGCAATCTTTCGAACTAATCTGTGACGCTAGTGACTACGCAGTGGGGGTAGTGTTGGGACAGCGGAAAGACAAGCTAATGCATCCAATCTACTATGCTAGTAGAACGCTGAGTGGAGCCCAGCTGAACTACACTGTGACTGAAAAGGAGATGTTGGTTGTGGTGTTTGCTTTCGACAAGTTCAGATCATACCTAATTGGCTCTAAGGTGATTATATACACTGATCATGCAGCTCTCATGTACTTGATTTAGAAGAAGGAGTCTAAGCCGTGCCTAATTCGTTGGGTGTTGCTACTGCAAGAATTCGACCTCGAAATTCGTGACCGTAAGGGTACAGAAAACCAAGTTGTTGATCATCTATCATGACATGAGGGAGCTGAAACTCATTTGTGGTCGAGGATATTCTGGAGACCTTTCCAGACGAGCAACTGCTCGCTACTAGTCTTGAGGAAGTGCCATGGTATGCAGACTTTGCAAACTACCTGGCCAGCAGTATAGTTCCCTATGACCTTTCTTCTATACAAAAGAAAAAGTTTTATCGTGACTGCCGCATATATTATTGGGATGAACCTTACCTGTTTCGAATATGTGTTGACAATATGATCCGGAGGTGCGTCCCCAAGAAATAACAATCTTCTATTTTGCAGGCATGTCATTCATCAGCGTATGGAGGGCATTTTGGAGGAGTCAGGACAATTGCGAAAGTGCTAGAGGCCGGGTTCTTTTGGCCAACAGTGTTTAAAGATGCGCAACAATGGGTGAAGGGTTGCAATGAATGTCAGCAGACCAGGAACATCTCCTGTCTCCATGAGATGCCCATGAACCCGATTCAAGAGGTGGAAGTGTTTGATGTCTAGGGGATTGACTTCATGGGACCCTTCGTCAGCTCCTTTGGCAATAAGTACATACTTGTTGTTGTGGATTACATGTCCAAATGGGTAGAAGCGGCAGCGTTGCCCACTAATGATGCAAGAGTGGTGGTGGAATTTTTGAAGAAGAACATATTCACCCGCTTTGGAACACCAAGAGCGATTATCAGTGACAGAGGCACCCACTTCTGTTATAGAGCCTTCGAGAAGTTGCTAGCAAAGTATGATGTACGCCACAAGGTGGCTACCCCATATCATCCCCAGACTATTGGGCAGGTTGAAGTGTCCAACATAGAGATAAAGAGTGTGCTAACTAAGACTGTGAACGCCACAAGAACTGATTGGGCGAAAAAGCTAGATGATGCACTTTGGGCTTATAGAACTGCTTTTAAAACACCAATTGATATGTCACCATATAAGTTGGTGTTTGGGAAGGCCTGCCACTTGCTAGTGTAACTTGAACATAAAGCTTGGTGGGCACTGAAACAGCTGAACCTAGACATTGAAGTTGCGGGCACAACAAGAATCACTGAATTGCATGAGCTCGACGAGTTCAGACGTCTTGCTTTTGAGAGCACAAGGTTGTACAAGGAGAGAATAAAGAGGTTGCACGACTAGAACATTGTTGAGCGACATTTCAAACCCGGGGAGATGGTATTGCTCTATAACTCAAGATTACGGTTGTTCCTTGGTAATCTTAAGTCATGATGGTCTAGTCCATTTCGAGTGGTCGAAGTCTTCCCTTCAGGAGCTATGGAGATTTCCTTAGAGAAAGACTCTCACGCATTTAGAGTCAATGGGCAGAGATTGAAGCTATACATAGGCATGAAAGAACCAAAGGAAGTGTCTGAGATCCACCTGACGGAACCTCAGAGGTCGAGCGAGCCTTAAATGTGCTTGTCTGTGTCGTGTTGCAACGTTAAATCAGGTGCTGCGTGGGAGGCAACCCACGAATGTGTTGTTAGCATTCTTGTGTAACTTCATATATATATAAGAGCTTCAGCACCGTGGTGAGAGGCGCAGATTCTACTTCAGAACTGGGTAGTCCACCGCGACTGCGATGGGACCGCGGTGAACGCTTAGTTCACTGCCTCAAACTTTTGACCCACTGCGACCGCGGTGGGACCGCGGTACGACTGCAGCAGTCTGCGTCAGGTAAGTAATTTTTTTTATTTTTTAAGTTTTTTTCATTTTTTTTATTTTCTACAACCACCCCCTCACAATATTAGACCCCCCCCCCCACCATTCTTATTTCACTAAAATAACCGACCCTCCCCCTCTTTATCTCTCAATCTCTCTCTCTTAACCCTAACTCCCAAAAAAAAATCCTCATTTTTCTTCTTTTTCTTCTTCTTCTTCTTCACTCACACTCCCCTCATCTCCATTCCTCTCACCCTTCTTCCACTAAGGTATGTTACTCACCTCTCCCCTATCTTTTCTTTTTGTATTTTGTTGTAGTATATGCTAGTTTAATATTGTAATGGTGTAGTAATTTTATAGTAGATTGTTGTTAGTTTCTTCTTGTTTTTCTTTTGAATTTTGTTTTTGAAACAGATTGGTGAAGGGGATGTGTGTTTAATGTGGTGGAAAGGTGTATGTTGATTAAAGTATTGTGGGGTGTGATGGTGTAGTAGTATTTTTGATTTGGGGGAAGTTTTGATGTACCCATGAGGGCTATATGTGTTAGGATAATGACTTGCCCATAAGGTGTTTGGGAAATGGCCCCAATGGAGTTATAAGGGCTAATGTGACATGGTTGTGGTGAAGTCTGAGTAACCACCCATAGTCATATATTTCACACACTCACTAATACGCGTTTCTTTGTTTGACAGGTACAATGAGTTCATCTAGAAAGAGATGCAACACCGGGTCCTCCTCTAGTGGACCCGGAAGCTCCTCGAGAGCTAGGAGTCAGGCTAGTGCACCACAGTTTGACAGCACTAGGTTTGTCTCTAAACAGGCGGAGGACAGATACAATGCAAAGGCAACAAAGAAATTGCTACATGAGGTACATATTGACAGACAGGCCTTAGAGGTGGAATGCCCGAATATCTTCAATGAATTGAGGAGGTGTCAGCTAGACATCTTCTTCGAGGTACCGGAGGTGGCCAATGTTCAGATGGTTAGGGAGTTTTATGTGAACTTCCTGGAGCGTGAGAATGGGGTGGTTACTGTGCGCAATACTGGGGTAAATGCATCCATCGATGCCATCCGCAGGGTTTATCGGCTGCCAGTGTTCAGGGGAGAAGCTGATGATTATCACACTTTTAGCCGAACAAGTGCCTTGTGGGGAACTCTTCTTGAAACTATCTGTGTTTCAAACAGAGAATACAAATAAAGCCCCGGATCACACTTAACTCCTAGTCTCTCAATTGGGAGGCTAAGTGTTGGCTAACTATTATCAACAGTCGGTTGTTGCCTTCCAGCAACACGACTGATGTCAATCTACCACGAGCGTCAGCAATCTACTGTTTCATGGCTCACAGTGATTTTGCTGTAGCCCGGCTCCTCCATGACGAGATGCTCATTAGATCACCTGAGTTGCGCAAAGGCTTCTACTTCCCTTATCTAGTCACCAGGCTGTGCCCCCTTTCTAGAGTCCCTGAGGACCTTAGGGTTGATGGGAAATTACCACTAAAAGCCCCGTTCTTGGCAAGAAAAATCAGAATTGGGATGGAGCCGGTGGTGAATGTTGATGAATCAAATGATGAATCTGATAATGATGATGATGCTGAGGCAGCTGAGGTCCCACCACCTTCGAGAGTTGAAGAGGCAGGCCCATCACAGCCCTGCCGGAGTACCCACATGATAGCTTTGGAGCAAGAGATGGTTGGGTTGCGTACCTCGGTCACTGATTTGGGTGCCCGTGTAGATACGGTGGCTGACCGGCAGGTGAAGTCGGAGAAGAAATTCTTAGGCTGGCTGAGAGCTCTGGGTCGTGCTTGTAATGTGAACCTAGATACCGTATCCGATCAAGAGTGATCTTTCAGGGAAGTTCTTTTACCTCACTGTTCTTTAAATTTTTAAGCCGTGAGGACATGTCTACATTTTAAGTGTGGAGTGGGGATACTTCACTGTATGTATGTATTTGTAACAATTGACTGTTTGAGTTTGTTTTGTTTTGCTTTGCTTTGATTGTTTTGGTGTTTTGAGTAATTGTTCATTAGGTAAGTTAAAATAGGTAAGTGACTTGTCCCGACGACGGATCCCTTTCGGCGGGGTTCTTGAGGGATTAAGTCAAGAAAAAAAGGGAATATAGAGACTCTTCCTGATGACGGATCCTTTAGACAATTTTCTTGAGTGAAGTTAGTCTAGAGAAAATACCAAAAAGATTTTTTATTTTACTTTTAGGTAGTGTAGTAACTCTCCCTTGGTTTTTCTTTGGGTCACGGTTCTTTTCCAAGGTTTTAGCTTGAACCGGGTGTAGGTAGTTTTTGTTCATTTTATTTCTTTTTAGTTTTTAGATTAGGATTAATGGGTATGAGCTAAAATCGAAGGAGAAACCCTTAGCGTTGATACACCTGAACACAATAGACACTAGAGTATAACGCTTAGTCTCAATGGTTGAATCTTGCTAAAGTGCCTTAAAATTATATGTTTGTATCTAACTTGAACACTCAAAAGGGAATGTCTTAATAAATCAATCCGGAGTGAGTTATGTGCCATGTGTGTGTGAGTTTTACTATATTCCATGATTCACATTTGATGCCTAAAACTTTCCCTATGTGTTTGCAAAGCGAAATAGTAGTTTCATTCAGTTTTAGAAGTGATATAGGCATTTCATTGTTTAGCTAGACACATAAAGTAAACCCACCTGAATGTAATACATCTTAGTCAAAAAACACATTGCCCTTTCTTTGGCAACCACATTGCGCGCCTTACCCAATTGTTTGAATAGCATGCTGTTTGAACCCTTTTACCTCCCATAAGCACTTGAATAGTATTCAAATTTTGCAAAAAACACAAGTGTGGGGTGGTGGTTTGGTTTTTGAGTGGAACCATTGAAATAGAGAAAAGGTGCAGAGTGTTGAAGAGTAAAAGAATGAGAACCACAGAAAAAAAATGAGAAAAGAAAAAAAAATGAGTAAAATATAGTAATTGATAAGTGGTGGTTTGTTACAACTACACCTAATGGATGGGGATGTTTTTAAATAAAAGTGGTGAAGTATTTGGTTGACATAGGTATGGTCTTGAAGGTTAATGTAATTGTATTAAAAGTGATTATGGAGGTTAGTCACTATATCCAAATGTATCCTACCCATCCTTTAGCCTACATTACAACTACGTGAAGTCTTATTGATCTTAGACTGAGTGGGATCGATTAGTAGAGTATTACACTATGGGCAAGCTTATGGTGCATCTTTGTGGCATGTGAATGTTTTTTTTTGAGAGTGAGCGAATTTTGTCTATCTAAGTTCCTAATTATTTTAATTATCATCATATGTGGAACTACTCTCTTGTGTGATGTGAGGGCATGTGATTCACAAAGGAAAGGTAAGTCTTGAATCTTGTATAAAGTGGTTTGAGTAAGTGTGAATGTTGCATGGTATGAGAGATTTGACTTTTGAGGTAAAGGTGGTTCACTACTAGGTGCAACTTTGGTAAAATGTTCAAGGTGTGAGTCGTTAAGGGAAAAACTTAGGGAAGGAACTTTGATGGAGTGTGGTGGATTGCTCGAGGACTAGCAATGATTTAAGTGTGGGGTGTTGATATTAGGCTATATAGATGATATTTACATCTTAATAGTACCATACTGTATTGTTATTTTATCGGTAAATTGCCAACAAAATGCTCTAAATGGTGTTCTTTTGTTTTGCAGGGAATATTCTAAGTGAGGATGCACCACAGAGTGTTTTCGAGGCGATAATGCGAAGAAAACGCCCACTCGAGAAGTACCTGAGCCTAAAGAAGTGAGAAAATGGCCTGAGAAAATTCCACCACGACCGTGGTGCAACCGCGGCAGACTAAAGCTCGAGGCAGAATGATCAGCTCCCACTGCGATCTTGCCGCGACCGCGGTGCACTGTTCACACGTCAGAAATTTTTGGACCAAAGTGTAACTTCGGGAAAACTTGTTCCAAACCCTTATAAGCTATAGAAACTCGCCCAAGATTGTTTTAAGCTTGTTTTTACATTACTTTGGAGGCAAGAACAAATGTGAGAAGATCAACCAAACATTATAGTTTTTCTATCTCTTTTATTTTCTTGCAATTACACATTATGAATAATTTAGTAGTTTTCTCTTGTTTTGTCATGAGTAGCTAATTCCTTAGTCTAGGGTTTTGATGGAACCTATTAAAGGATGAACTTTTTGTGATGTTAATATAGTTTGTCAGTTTAATCTCTATTTGTTCAACTACGTGTTTATTGTAATTAATTGACAGGATCCTCAATTAGCTGTGCCTATTTAGTGTGCATAACTCGGGAAAGAGTGCATATTTAGGTAGTTGTTGAAAAAAAACCACTCCCAAAGTATATGAGGGATCAATAACTGCAGGTTTAAAGGCGGGATTAAGGATAACGAAGCCTTGGGTGCAATCTAAAGTGAGCTGTAATAAACAAAGTCAGCTAGCGTATCTCAAGAGAGTGCGTCTAGTAAATTATCATGATTACTCGGGAGAGATTTACGGTAATAGGAGTGCTCATGATTGATAGAGATGATTTGGTGAATCTATATGAAACATAACCGGAAGGGATTCCATCAATATGAGAAATCATAACCTTAGAACCTTCTCTTAATTGGTTACAATTTAATCATAGTTAGTTTTTAGTTGCTTATTTACTTTCATTCAGTTAGTAGAAACACTCTTAATTGTTATTGACAACGTTTGGGAAGTTGATTCCGTAGAATTTAGTAAATCTAACGAAAGTAATTGATAGGTTGATTCATTGTGGGTTCGACTCTGAGCTGAATACTTAGATTATATTTGCAATGTCCGCGTGTCCTTTTTATAAGGCATAGTTAAGCATGATCAAGTACAACAAAAAGAGGGGAACATGCATAAGAATATAGTTATATTTTCCACTATCAAACATAAGTTACGATAAAAAACTAATTCAATTTTGTTTGATTGAATGCACAAGCAGATTAAATATAGCCAAGGGTATAATTAGGTTCTAAGATGACAGGGGAAGTTACTGACCTTTTTGGTTACATGGTCGGTCACGAGGATCATCCTTCCCCTCCAAAACTGACTCCAGAGGTTGATCAAAATTATGTGTTTCAATATTAGTAACTTCACTCACTAAATCATTTGCAGGTGTTTGAAATCCTGTACATGGAAAAGGATGCTTAAGCTGTGTCTCTCTCTTATATTCATCTGCGTTAGAGATTTGAACGACGTTAGACAACTACTACCATAAAACAAATACTACTACAACATCAACAACAACAAACCCAGTAGTTTCTCACAAGTGGGGTCTGGGGAGGGTAAGATGTACGCAGCCTCACCCCTATCCCTAGAAGAGCAGAGTGACTGTTTCCGAATAAAACATATACTACTACAGAAGAAGCTAATTCCATAACCAAGAAACTTTAGTGAAAATAACCTGTTTTGCCATCTTCAGAGTTCTCAAGGTGAGGTTCTTTAGCTGTTGAAGGGTCATAAGTAGGCAAAGCTGCAACTTTCTCATGATAATCTTTATTTTCACCTTCAGGAATTATGCTGTTTTCTTCTTTAACACCATTTGCATTGCCAGCAGCTTCTCTTTTTTGTTGAGCATCAACTGCAGCATTCTCTGCTTCTGCGACATCAATCATGAAACACATCAAACAAACAGATTCTTGAAATTCAAAAGGAATAATAATAACAATCTTGAACTTCAAAGCTCTTCTGTTTTACCTGATGAATTTGTGTTCCCCATCTCATTTACCATACTCTAACTATGCAACTCCTGCATGAAAAATTATGGTCCAAAAAACATCAATACCATGGTGATGATGACAACAGAGATATTCACTCCTGCATTAAATAGCTAAGAAGCTTTAGAGGACAGCTTAGAACTTTTGGAACATGCCAGAGTGTTATTAGTATGGACACCACTATTAATATTTGCTTCAACTATAAGTGATCTATTTTTCTTGTCATAGGAACATTTCTTGATGATGAGCGTCACATTCTTGATCTAAAAATAACATTTTACCTAGAGAATGTCCTCTTTTGGGGACACTAGATGCTTCATTACATCATGATCTGCTAATCTTTATACTTATAGTTTAGGCTGTTTTCTTTTCCTTTTCTTTTACAAGGCATTTCTTTAGTTTGCCTCCTTTACATTATGGCAATTTAATATATGTATCTATCCCAAACCAAGTACAAAATTGCATTGTGCGGTATGCTGCTGTGCTTTTATGGGACACTAGTTTATTTGTCATCTAATATATTCATGTGATGGTTTCTTTTCTTTCGAGCTAAAGATTTCAATTCTCATATAATTTTTCGGGTTTCTCTTCCCATAATATTTCAAGCATCATTATGACGGAAGCAATAACAGATTAACAGGGAAACTTTGGATTTAGAAAACAAAATCCACAAAAAGGGACAACTAAAACACTTTAGAGGCCGCACATTGCTGGCTTCATGATGAAGCAAGTGTTGAGTTTTATGTTTTTAAGTATATTAAATACTTAAAGGAGGGTGAATGAGAAATGGAGGGAAATGAAATATTTGAGTGAAATTTTAATTTTCCTCCTTGGCAAAGGGACATTGTTCCATATTGGCTTCGGAATAGGTTTTTTTGTGGGTATATAAGCAATTGCTTTTCTTCTAGCTTTTAAAGAGTTGAGAAGAAGGCAAGCCTCGCGCCGTCGTCGCTCGCTCAGCTCGGCTTCGGATTGATTAATTATTTGGACCAAATTTATTTGTTAATAGTAAAATATTAACAGAAATGTTATTAAATATTTGTTTTAATAACAGAATATTAATATTAAAATAAATATTAATATTAAATCCTCCAATCCGTTTTTATGTTCGATTTTCCCTCTTTATTGTTGAGTAAATAGCAATTTATGTAATGGCATTTATGTTGTAGCCGTTTTGCATAAATAGCCATTCTGAAGAGTTGCACCTCTTCAGATTTCAGCCTTACTTTGGCTATAAATACAAGACTATTTTGCTCAGAATTTCCATACGATTTTCTGAGTTTTTTCTCCTTATTCTGCATAGTTTAAACATCAAACAAAGTAACAGTAAGTGTGATTTGCTACCGAACTTTGCGTTCGCTGAAACACTGGGGTTTGAAGTAGCACTACACCAGTGTATAATTCGTTCTATCCTTGGAGGAAATAATCCATAACCTTGGGTACTAGGAGGGGATTAAATTCCTTAAAGAAACACTGTGAATTCAGTGGGCTCGAATTGGTTTTTGTTATTTCGTTGTTCGTTTCTGTTTATGTTCATTTATATTTTCCAGAATTATTTTACAAATACAGTATACTAACAGCAAGTAAGGCACTTGGCCCCCAAAATTGAGGGCATCATTTTGTTTTGCAGTAATAGATTTATAGGTTTTCTTTAAAAATTGGGAAACTTACACAAATGTCCCAAATAGGTCTCCACTTACCAACCTCTAGCCATTAGTCATAGACTTACCAAAACTAGGCAAACATATATAAAAATTAAAAAATCAAATAAATAAGAATCTTTCTCTCAAAGAATCACATGCAAAAATCTCCTTCCATATTTTTAAGTGTGATTAGCAACATCAGATGCAAGATGAAAAGAAAATTTCATGGGCATAGTTGAAATTCATTGACAATACATAAATAAGTCAATATACAAAATTTGAGGAAGATTGGAGGTGATTTGGACTGGTTTTGTATCAAAATTCGTAATTAAATCGAGTTCAAAAAATTCTTCTGCGACACATGTATCAAACATGTATCATGCATGTATATCACACGCAGGCATACATGTATATACATATGATACAAAATTGATACAAATAAGATACATATGTGATACACCAATGATATAGAATGTGATACACATATATATTTTTTATGTTCAGTTTTTACTTCGAATTTTCAATTCAAACCACCTCAAAACTTCACCAAATCATCCCAAAACTGAGATTCAAGTTCCTTAAGATGTACCCAATCTATTCTAATAATACCCACTCAAAAGAAAGTGAACATTTGACCCTTTTTTTTTTTTGCTACAAATAGCTAATTGGTTAATATTAGTAATATTTTATGAATTGTCCAATTTTTGTAATGAGCTACTTATAAATGGACATAGCTGATAATTTCCCTTAAAAATTTAGGGCTTCCAAATTTTTTTGGGCTAGCCACTAAAGTGCTTGAGCCGCCCTTGGGTCGCAAAAATAAATAAAAAATAAAATAACAAATAAACGTTAATTAGATCCAGGCCCACTTATATTCCTCGAAAGAGGCGAATCTAAGACGCATTTTATAGGTTCAACTAAACCTATTATTTTTTGCTTGAATTATGTATGCATACAAAAAAAATACTTATATATATAATAAGGTCGCGCTAATGTCCAGGTGCAGAGGCACATCCGACACCGCATCGTTGACGATTTTTTTAATTAATATGTATGTAAAATACTACGTAAAACAAAATATCAATAAATAGAGCTGATATGAGACCGCCCAACTAAAGAGCTTTGTTGGCACGGTGGTAAAGCAATGCAGATTTCTGGGTGGTAGTCAAGAGTTTGAACCCCTGCTAGGTGGGTTTAATTTTTTTTAAAATTTTCAGCATTATTCTGGAATAGAAGCCAGCAAGGCTTGATCCTACAACTTCTTCTCTAAAAAGCAATAACTAAACCATCTGCGACAGCATTCCATTGGTATATCACTGCCAAAGTAGTTTAATGATTCATAGAATAGAGAAAGAAGTATTTCTAATGAGTCTATTGTAGATACAATTAATTAGAACTCGTCGAAGAGAGAGTTGTAATAGAGTATTTGAATCATGTTTTTTTTAAAATACGAAATAGGATATCATTATAGTGTTTTATTTATTGGTTCACTTCTTTAAATATCGATACAGCTTACAAAAACTTTTATATACGCCCCTGTTAATGTCGAACCCTGACTCTAAATCCAGAATTCACCACTATTCCTACAGCTCATGGCAGGACCCCATTACATGAATGAAACCACAACTTAGAAGTTGATTAAGAGGATGAAATTCATGAATGATATGATTAATTGGGTCATTCCTTTTGGCTAATTAACAAACTCATTATATGGTGGGGGTATTGTTTAATGATAAATTGACAGTGGAGCCAAACAAAGCTTATGGCTTTGTTAGTTAGTCTCATCACGACTTCTTTATTGGATAAGGAATAATGGCTCCATTAAGGTCTATTTTTCAAAAAAGATATTTTTGCGTTAAAGTTTAATTCGAATCCAAAGACGGCAAAGTGTAGAATTGCTAGTACTAAACTCATCATCATTTCCTGCATTTCCTTTGGATTTCTTGCCTCTCCCCCTCCCCCCCCCCCCGGTTTAAAGATAACAAGTGGTCCTTTTAACTCCTTTGATCAATTGGAGCGTCTTTGGAAATTAAGAGGGTTGATGGAAGTCCATTATGTTAATGCCTTTGGTATATAATAGTCAAGAAATGATTGTATCAAACTTCTTCCCCTTTGGAACCGTTTTCTTTCTTTCTTTATTTATTGCGCTATTCCTTTTCTTGATAAACTTAAAATTGGCTAGAGAAAGTTTTCCTCTCGATTGGGAGTTCTGAATGATCAGAAACAGATGTAATTTTCTACCTTATAATGAACTTGTTTACCCTTAAAAATGGATAACAATTGAATTTATACGCGGTTTTAAGGATATGTGCACTAATTTAATACAAGTGATTAATGACATTAGATAAGCAAATTGAAGATAGAATAAACAGCCAAACCAAAAGTAAAATTGAGTCCGAGCTGGATTATAAGCTTAACAAGTAGCATGTCGTCGATTCGGAGCCAAACACTTATGAAGAACTATGAGCAAAATTAAGAACTTTGAATAACTTTTAGAAGCAGAGAAAACAAATGTATGTTTTTTATATAGTATGTGAGTTTTACCCTTAGTACAATTCTAAAAAAGGTAAAAATCTTCCTTTTCGCTAATCACTGATTTGCTGCCGATACGGGCCGAGATCTACGTCGTGATATTCAGTTGGGCACGGATATCACGACCCTTTGTTAATTGTGTGCAGGCGTTCGGTAATACTCTTCGAGGTCTTGGAACTCGATCTGGATCCGAGGGGGCCGTAGTCTCGATGGCTCCGAGAGAGGTGTTTTGTTCGAGCCTTGATACGAGAGGCTCCCACTTTCGATTTTGATTCCTTGTAGTTACCTCCTAGCTTCATTTACCCCACCGAGAAATCGGGGTGCTTCTTAACCTCGATTTTACCTGTATACAGATAGTCCCCTCGTTTCTTAGAGAGTAGGTTTGCCGAAACGACGAGGAATGACAAATGTTCTCATGTTCCTTCCTCCATACGTTACAACCGAAATGATGAAGAAGTCGAAACATCCCATCAATTGCAACGTTCTAAATTCGGACACGTGTCGACCATCGGCTGGTAGTTCCCGAATGCGAAAGCATCGCAAATTTCCCCTATAAAAACTTCCATCCTCTGTTCTTTTTCCACCTTTCGATCAAGATTATACCTTTGAATTCTCTGGCCATTGCCAACTTCTTTCAAAACTCCATATATTCATCCTTGATCTTCAAATTCTCATAGTTGTTCTTAGGTTTTTACCCAGATTTTCTTCGAATCTTCCTACTTTGTTCTTCAGCCTTCAAACTTGTTCCTTCAAACCTTCATGCCTTTTCTTTAAATCTTCAAACTTTCACAGATAGTAATGGCCAAAACTTCCAAGTCAGTCCCTCAGCAGGCTGCCTCTTCATCATCCCAAACAACTATCAGTACTGAGGCAGTTGCTCCGAAAATAGTTGTTCTCAATACGGCTTCTCGCGAAGTGGATGCCACCGAGTCGAATGCCACCGAACGGCTCCCGATCCCCCTTGAAAATGTTTATTCCTAGGGGCTATTCAATTGCGGACGACTTCAAGGTGGAGAATGAGGTGTAACTTGGGTCTGATAGACCTGGTTGTTTTGGATTTTTGCAAGAGATATGAGGTGTACCTTGGGCAAATCCACCCGTATCTATGGAGGATCATTATCCTCCTCCGTTACTTCGTGAATAATAATGAGTCTCATCAGTTCACTATCGACCACCTGCACCATCCGTAAAGTCCCCAAATTTTCGAAGGGGGACTAATAAAGCTAATTCGTTTGGCCAGCAAGGCCCCCTTTTTGAGCATTGATGAAGATCGAGACTGAGTATAGCAAGGACGCTTCATTCGGGTTAAGACCGAAGATGTGATCCCTCCCAAGTTCATATCATTCCCCAAGAAGTGGAATGCATCTCGTAAGTGTATCCTCTCCTTAAGTATTAATTTTCTTCATTTTCTTCCTCATCATTCATACTTGTGGTTGTGCAGCTGTTGCCCGTGTTCCAAATGCGGTCCCCCGGCTTAAGGAGTGGATCGAAGGCATCTGCAAACAGATGTCATACTTCGAGCGCTCAGGGTGCAAGCTTTCGAAGGGCCTATGGGAGGCCCGTTCTCATGCTAAGGTTCTCCTTCGAACAACTATTATCACGTCCTTAATTCGTATTATACTACCCTTTCGTCTTTCTTTTATAGGTTTGCCTAAGACCCCTGAGCTTAGGCCTTTGGAATGGGACGAGGATGTATCATTTGTCTGTTGATCCCTCCATTACGAGACAACTCGGGGCTGCCGCGGGGGAAAAAAGAAGAAGAAAAGAAAGGCTTCGGGTTCCTCGAGCACCGAGGTGAAGCCAAAGAAAAGAGTGGCTCATAAGACCAAGAAGAGCTCCAGCTCTGGGGTGCCAGATTCTGATTCGCTTCTGCAGCTCATGGATGAGTCCGAAGAAGATGATATTTTTGTTTCCTACTGTCACACCTCCTTTTTACCTACACCCGAAGGAGTGTATAAGGGAGTTTTTTCAATCAAAGGACAATCGAAACGGGATTCGTTTATTTAAAGATTCAGAGTCGCCACTTGGGATAATTTATGGTGTCCCAAGTCACCAGTTCAAATCCCAAATCGAGGAAAAGATTGACTCTGTATTGTAGCCTGCGAACCAGAAATCCGGGTAAGGAATTCTGTTAACCCGGGAGAAGGTGATAGGCACTCCCGAATTTCGTAGTTCTAGCACGGTCGCTTAACCATTTATACTTGGCTTAAATTATTTAATTATGTGTTTAGAAACTACATGCATTTTTACCTTTACCGCTTTTAATTACGTGATTTACTCGTACTTAAAGAATTATCGAGTTACGCATACGTATACTCGTGTGGTTTGGCGTGTCAAGAGTCATGTCACGCGTACGTGTACACAATTCACAACACTTAATTTATTTAAGAAAAAAAAACTTAGTCAAAGTCGCGTAGATGCGGACCTTAATTTATTTTTGAAAATTCGTAATTATGTCACGCGAACATGTCCACAATCACGATAATATTTTAAACGGCCCTAAAGGTTTCTCTAGGAATATTTATTATTTTACCTCTACATTATGAAATTAACACAAGAGCCATTTGTTACTAAGTGTCTAACTATGGCTTGCCTCAAATTTCCATTTTTTAAGACCCTAATTATTTAACACTAAAGTACTTGAGAAGTCCCTTCCAAACAACAAGGCTTTATTAAACCATTTTTTTAGCGGAAGGGCCTAAATATTTTGGCAACGCCGGTTGCAAGCAAGGACTTTAGGATCGAATCCCTGAAGCCATACCTACCGGTGATCTCTCATAATCTTTTTAACCGTTGAGGAGGGGAGAAAAACGAGTCGGGGCATGAATAAGAACTTTATATATATCAATCAACAATAATCCCCTTTTAAACTAAGACATAAACTATATGGAAACATCAATTGGTTACAGTTAAGACCAGACAATCTATACATGCATAGCCAAAATTTCAGCAGAAGCTATTGTTGTATACAATCTATACCTTGAGCACAATTGGACAACTTAACACATGAATCATAACAAGAAAACAAAAGTATAAACAGCAGAAGCTAATAGAATTTAACATTCAAACAAGACTCTTATTCAAATTCCAATTCGAACATCCAAATCTGTATACAAATTCAATCTGGTTCCAACTTGTGGCACTTCATTTGTTAGCAAAGGGTATGAAGGAATACCTGGAAATGAAAGTCAAAAGGGGGTGAGATCAGAAGTAAAAACAACAGCAATCACCAGCAGCAACAAAACAAGTCCCAGTTTTAATCCAGCTATTAACCCCAGATAGTTCAATGAAACAGTATATGGAAGATGGTTTCAGCCAATTCGAAATTGAAAACCAGAAAATAGAAATCAATGAAACAGTAAATTCCAGTTTTTTTCAAGTATTTTTAGAATGTTTTCTTGTCTCCCTCTCTCAGAATCTCCTCCAAGTTTTCTTATCTCTCTGCCCTTGTATATCCAGAGTATCCAGAGTGTATATCGAGTGTATATCGCTCTCTCCGCCCCCTTCTCTTTTTTTTTCCTCTCCGAATTTCCTAGCCTTCTACCCTCTTTGAATGTTCTCCCCCTCTGACCATGATTTTCAGCCCTTAAATGGGCATTAAGTTAGTGTCATTTCCATTACTCATTCCCATTTTTCAATTATCTACACTAACTTAGTGCTTTTATTTAATTTAGTAGTGCATTTCCTAGACCCTACCATTGTAGAAGCTTCCTAAAGTTAGGTAAACATTACCCTTGTTGAACAACCCCTAAACCAAATTATTCTACCAAATTAACTTAATTATCTCTGAATAATAATTACCACACCTAATTAAATAAAATTACAAAAATTCGAAATTAAACAATAAAAATGCAAAATACATTTTTTTTTGTGATTTTTTCAATTTTGTAAAGCAGATAAATTACTAACTGATTTAAAAATGCAAAAATTAAATCCTAGATGCGAATGCAACATATTTTTTGTATTTTCAATATTATGTAAAGATAAAAATAAGGTACTGTTTTTGTATATTTTTATTTAAATTTATGAAAGATACGTAAGCTAAAATATTTTTTTGTAATCTTTCATTTTTATGACGAAAATAAAGTAAAGAAGTCAAAAATAGTTGAAATAGCTATATTGGGCCTACATTAATATTTACATGCTGAAATATAAAAATCTTGGGTAAGGTCAAAAATCAAATGTCTACAGTTGCCCCTCTTTGACTGGAAATACGAAGTATTTTCAGACAAAGAACGACTAGACATATTTTTTGACCCGACCCTTTTTATTGAGGAGACAAAAAAACTAAGAGGAAGGAGAATGTGACCGAGCCCTGGTATCTGAGTTGCCTACATTTCCTTGGCTATAAAGGAATCAGGTCACATGTAGTTCAGAAAGTTTCGGTAGCTGGGACTACCATGAAGCTGCTGTTTTACTGTTACTGTTGTTGCTGCCGCTGATACTGTCTACTAACCTCCTTATTACACCATGACAAAAATGAAGAAGCTAGACTAAGCTATAATCTATGCTTTACAAAGATTTATTTCCAAACTTGATCTTGTGACTGATGTTGCCTTGTTGCTTTGTGCTTCCTTCGTTGTTTCTTTACTTCTGGCTCGACTTGTGGTCTTCCTTCTGATTTCTGCTGGGGATTTTTGTTGTAACCCTCCGCTTTACTGATTTCAAACTTCAATGTATTCCTCTGTTATATGGGCGGGCTCCCAACTTCAAAACTTGAAAAATGTAAAGACTGAAATGTATTCCCTGCTCTCCAGGCGGGCTCCTGACTGCTAAACTTGAACTGCTTCTCCCTGTTCTCCATGTGGGTACCTGATTGCTAGACTTGAAATGTATTTCTTTCTCTCCAGGCGGGCTCCTGACTGCTAACGTGAAATGTATTCCCTGCTCTTCAGGCGGGCTCCTGAATTCAACCAAAATAGACGAAAACAAAGGAAATTTTTCTGCCCCAGTTTGGGTATCTGGGAACATATGTAAGTGTAAAACGAATCACATTACCAAATATCAATAAGAACTTGAAAACTAAAACTTGAATTGTACTCCCTTGTTCTCCAGGCGGGCTCCTGACTGCTGAACTTGAATGTATTCCCTGCTCTCCAGGCGGGCTCCTGACTGCTAACTTGAAATGTATTCCCTGCTCTCCAGGCGGGCTCCTGACTTCAACCAAAATAGACGAAAACAAAGGAAATTTTTCTGCCCCAGTTTGGGTATCTGAGAACATATGTAAGTGTAAAACGAATCACATTACCACATATCAATAAGAACTTGAAAACTAAAACTTGAATTGTACTCCCTTGTTCTCCAGGCGGGCTTCTGACTGTTGAACTTGAATGTACTCCCTGCTCTCCAGGCGGGCTCCTGACTGCTAACTTGAAATGTATTTCCTGCTCTCCAGGAGGGCTCCTGACTACTGCGCTTGAAAGTATTCCCTGCTCTCCAGGCGGGCTCCTGACTGCTGCGCTTGAAAGTATTCCCTTCTCTCCAGGCGGGCTCCTGACTTCAATGAAACAGATAAAACATTCTGCCCCCGTTTGGAGGTTGGGCACATATGTGAATGTTAAACTGAATCATATTACCAATATTACTAAGAATTCGAAAGCTAGGTCCCATTATCCAGGGGGTCCTGACAATTCTTACCTAAACGACAATTTTAAATCTAAGTTATATCTTCTAAAGGTGTGACTTCCGCTAAATCTTGTTATCTAAGAGGGTCTTAAAGCTATCCCATTATCCAGGAGGGTCATGAAAACTCCTAATTACATCCTATCTTAGACATGCAAACTTTGAAACCAACTTATATTCCCTGGGGTATATTCATGCTACTTATGATTGTTTTGATTTTTTTTAAACTAGGTCCCATTTTACATGAGGGTCCAGTAAATCAAAAATCAAACCTGTTTAGTGACTTCCTTTCTCCACGGAGGGTTTCTCCGAAATAACCGAAATTTCCTGCCCCTGTTTTAATCAAAGAAAAATTTTGTCAGTTTAAAATGTGGTGGTTGGTTTGTGGCCTTGACTTTGAGGGAGATTGCTCCTTCACTTCCCATGATAACCGATTTCCACTCAAGGACCTTTCTTGCTTATGGACTAACCACTTTCTCAGTCATCCTTATCACAGAAAATACCCCTTCTCCGTTCAGACCCAATTCCCTTTATCTGTTGCATTGCTCATGAACTGACATTTACCAACCTTTGTGTTTTACCGAAAATACCTTTGATTCGTTCACCTAACACCCTCCACCTTGTTGCATTGTTCTTGGATTGATATGTACCAAACCTTTGTATTTCACATGAATCCCAAAGCACGTCAATTACCGTCCACTCAATGTGCATGTTGTTCTTTCCTGACTTAACCCACTGGCATTGGACTTGAGGTCTATTGCTCCTTCACTTGCCATGACAACTTTGATTTCTGCTTGGAAGACCTCGTTTGTCACTCGTTAAACACTTTCTTTGTTGATCTCATCACAGAGAATACCTTTGACCCGTTCACCCAACATCCTCTATCTGTTGTACTGTTCACGAGTTGAAATATACCAAACCTTTGTATTTCTCATGGACCCCAAAGCATGTTGATTGCTACCAACTCAGTGCGCTTGTTGTTCTTTCCTAACTTATGCCACCTAGATGTGCTGGCCAGATCCCTTTTTGTGCAATTGGCAAGCTGGCGGCAAATTTTGAAGTCATTTCTCACTTGTTCTGACCAAACCGACTCAGAAAGAGAAAGTAAACAAGACAAAAGGAACAGAGTAAAGGACAAAGAAAAGAAATGATTCCTAACAAGAAAACTACAAAGTAGAAACCTATCAGATGTGGATACCAACTCTAATGACCATGACATGCACCTGTGGCCTATTCTGTTGAGCAAGTCTGATGTTCAACTCCTGTTACACCCTTAAACCGTAAAACTGGGCTTCAATGCTCCGATTATCCAATCTGATTCACAATCCTTATTCGACCTGTGGTGCCCGAAGGGTTTTCACCATCAAGCCTCTCTCATTTTTTATTTTTTCTCTCCACTTACCGTCGCCTTACGGTGCCCGCGAGGGTTTTCACCAATAAGACTCTCTCATTTTCATTGTTTTTCTGCTTGGACCAGAGTGTTGCCCCTGATATGAATTACCTATCCTTGCTTGACTTGGCATTCCTCGAAGACTGATTGGAAGGTCTTTCTTTGGACCGTAACGTGGGCTTTTGGATGGGGTTAGAAAGAAAGGGTATCAAAAGGATCAAAACAACTCATCATGGGTTCAAAATTACAACTTTCGGAACCAGATTCCTTACAACAACCACAATTTTTGCCCTAGTTTCTTGCTTGGGGACTTTTGGATTTTTATTTTGATGAGATCGAACCGTGAGGCTGCCTACATATCTTTAAAAGGAATCAGGTCGAACGTAGTTCATAACATAGGAAATTACTTTGTTATTGTGTTTTTTACTTTTCTCTTTCTTCTCTTTTTTTTTCTTTTTGCTTTTCTCTTTTTCTTTTTATTGTTTTTCTTCTTCTTTTCTCTTTTCTTCTTTTTCTTTTTTTTCTTTTTCTTTCTTTCTTTCTCTTTCATTTTCTTTCTCTTTTTCTTTATTCCTTTTCTTATCTTTCATGCTTGTGTTTCTGATATTCGCTACTGATTCCGAAAGTGGGGTATGAAAGAAAATAAATAAGGCTCAAAAGGGGCGACGAGGGATAAAGTGTTTAGATAGCAGAACAAAATGTCTTCGTCATTCCAACCTTCAATACATGCCAAGTACAAACAACACAATTGAACAAACCAAGGAAAACATTCGTAACATCTTTTGGTTGCGCCAGACTTGATGATCGTACCCACACATTCGCCTTCTACATTTGTTATATACAAAGCGCCATTGGACAATACTCTCACTCTCATTACCATGAACGACCCCCTACAAATTTGGGGCAAACTTGCTTTTATCTTCAAATTGATGCGGCAGGATGCATTTCAATAGGGGTTCTTTATGTTCTATCTGCCCCAGTTTCACACAATTCGGGCTTGAAGTGATCACAAAATGCCTTTACTTATTTCCCTCAAATGTCCCTACATCTTCAACATTGTTTCATTGCTTCGTGATTAAACTGACTTTTAAAGCCAAGCTGAGAATTACGCGTGCATGTCACGTCATTAGAGTCAACAGTAAAAGGACTATAAAAGGAAAAAAGAACTAAACAAAAATGACTAGAAATAATAGAAAACAGAAACTTGCATTAGACAGATGGTGAAAGGGTTTGGATAACAAAACAAACAAACTAGACAGGGGTTACAAACCTAGAACAAACCTAGAAAACACTAAGTGAGATAATACGACCAAAGGAACTAGACAAAATAAAGGATATAAGGATTTGAGTCACAAGACGATGTCCGGATTACAACCCTGCAATAACCCGGACAACAAAAATGAAACAAACTAAACCATCAAAAGCTCCTATCCGGCTGACCAAGAACTGGAGCGTCTTTCCAATTACCAAGCATGGTATCTTAGCCACTGAATTCTGCATCAGCAATACTAGGACTTCCACAAGTCTTCATCACATTATTCTTAACAAATTGCTTTTGGGTTCCTTTTTCCGGCTCGTTCTTAAGATCAACCCTTGATAGCGCTAAAAGCTTAGTAGCACGTGGACCTCCAAGGCTCCCAGAAGAATTATAACATTCCTTTTCAGAATAAACAATACCCACCATATGCGTCTCATTATGCACATGCAATGGACTTTGGCTAGTGTTTACTGCATCTGGATTTTGTACGACAATGTCGCCTACATCAATAAGCTTCTGAATTGCTTTCTTCAGATTCCAACACTTCTCTATGTCATGCCCCGGGGCATCTGAGCAATATGTGCACCTTTGAGAAAAATCAAACTTCTTTGACAGAGGGTTTGGTATTTTTATATGAATCGGCTTCAACATGTCCAATTGCTTCAACTTTTGGAACAAACTGGCATATGATTCTCCAATAGGGGTGAAAGCCTTTTCTTTTTTCAGCAACCTCTCATTCTTAAATGCTTGATTGGGCCGGAAACCTGATCCAGGGGGTTTTTGGCAGGCTCATGGGGGCGGGTAAGACATTTGAGGAAGTGGTGTGGGCCATCGCGGGCCTTGTGGGTGTGGAGCATATGGTGGTGCATTGTGGACAGGGTACTGGGAAAGTGATGTACGACTTTGGGAGTTCTGTGGGGAGAAGTAGCATTGGGGAGGATTACAAGCATATCCACGAGGTCGACATGGATGCTGAAAGCGTTTAGCAAGAACGACTACTGGACCCTGTCATCGGCGGGGCTCACCAACATCTTTTCTATCAATAGGAGGACTATCTCGAGCAATTTGTTCGTTCCATCTGAGCCAAAAATCCCTAAAACCTTTTGGGTTTCTTTTCCATTTGAGATAGGGAGGAACGGTCTGGGACAACACTTGATCTGTATTGAAAGTATCGGATAAAATCTTGAGCCATGTCACCCAATGTAGGCCACTTACCAACATCTAGACGATTATGTCATTCCAAAGCTGCCCCAATCAGGCTCTCACTAAAGTACGCCATCAACAAATCATCTTTCTCGCCAACACTTGTCATTTTACTACAATAATCCCTGAAATGGGCTACCGGATCCCCACACCCATTATACAAGTTAAACTTTGGCACTTTAAACCCCGCAGGCAGACGAACGTCGGGGGACATAGACAATTCTTTGTAAGACATGCTACCCTGGTCTCCCATTCCTTGCTTGTTCTTTAAGGACTGTTTTATGCCTTTCGGCCTCCTGGGTATCCCATCTCGCCCTTTTCTTCCTGTGAACTTTTCATTTTCAACATGAGGTTCATCCCGCGGGCCCTGCTTGTATGAGTTAGGAACTTTGTGGGCAACCTTTGAGGGGTAATATTGAGCATCATGAGCTTTGAGTGGGTGTTCATTGTTGGGGATGATGGATAAGATAGGAGGACAATTTTTGGGAAAGGTATTTGGAAGATGAGTGACGGATCTACTAGGTTGGTTGGGAAAGCCATGATAAGCGGGTGGATCTGGAGAGTATGGGGGATCATCTGGCACTGTGACCGGTGTTTGGGTAAGAGTAGTATTTAGGAAGCTAGGTGGTGGCGGGGGTGGTGCCTTCCCAGTCATCCAGTCCTGCTACATGTCCTCCATGTGTTGTCTTAACATCTTTACCTCTTCAACCAACCCATTGTCATGTTCAAACAACTGCTTTCGGGCACCGGTATCAACCAACTCAGTTTTGTTATTGCCTGTCATTGCCTTTTGACCTTATGTTGTAGAGAAGAGTTACCACATTAAAAAACCACAAACCAACTACCCTTCTGCTATGGATATAACAAAATGAAGTCATCACGTTAGTGTTAGGGCATTTAACATAAGATAATCTCACTTTATGTGCAATGTACCTAGCCACAGTTATCGGTTCTAAAATGACTTTGACAGTACGAAGGTCAGTTGGCATCATCCCAATTTGTCCATTTCAATCCTCTCTTTTCTTTTCTTTTCTAGCACTTGCTTGATCATTTTCCTTCCTTTTTTTCTAATTTCACTCTTTTCTTTCCTCTCATTTCTCACATCCCACAATTTCATCTTTTTTTTTCTCTTTTTTTTTTTCCTTTTTTCCTTTTCTTTTACCAGTAAAAAAAATGATTCGATCGAACCCTATGTAGGTTGCCTACGTATCATGACGCCACATGAATCAGATCTTTGCGTAGTTCGGGAAGATCAGGAATAAAGTAAACAAACTAACGCTTCCATTTTTATTTTCTTTTCTTTCTTTTTGTTTCTTTTCTTTTTTAAAACAGGTACTCTATGAGAAATTATCAAGGAAAAACCCTAAAAGAGAAAAATATTTTTTGGTTCTTTTTTTTATTTTGAAGAAAATCTAAGGAATAAACCACAGAAAGACATTTTGAATCCTCATTTGATATCCTGACGCAAGATCTCGAAGCAAGCAATGAAAAAGATAAAACAAAATGTTTTTGGATTTCAATTTTGATTGCCTAGAGGAAAAATTCCAATGATAAACAAAAGATAAATATTTTTTTATGTACAATATCCTAAAGTTCTAATGAAAATAACAGATTTTTTTTCATTTTTCACTAATTTCCCGAAGAAACACCTCAAAAGAAAATCTTTTTGGATTTTGGAATTAACATCTTAAAGAAAGCTTTTAAAGAAGTACTAAAAGAATTTTTTTCCATTTCTAGAATTAGTATTCTAAAGAAAATTTATAACGAAATATAAAATGCAACATCTCTTTTTTTTGGATTTTTACTTGTAACACATTTCCAAATGCAAAATAAGGAATACAGTAACAAAAGACTATACAAACTTAACTAGACAATACAAACTCTAACATCACCTAAAAGACTAAATACTACTATACAGGACTAGAAAAATAAAACAAAAACAATTGACTCAAAAACATAAAATGACTCATCGAGCAGCTCCTGAATGCAGTGATTCTAGGGTATCTGTCATGTTCAAACTTTGATAAATAAATCCACACCTGTATCAGAAAACTTTAAATCAACACTATGTGAGACAATAACACTCCCTACTGGACACATGCAAGATATGATTGAGGCTATTTTTGCAAAATTTATTTGGCCAAAAGGTGGCTAGCAGTGCAAAATTTGGCTATGACCCCGCAAAGCCAAGAACCTAAGATTTACTAGGAATACCGGACCCTATGTGGGTTGCCTATGTATCCCGCCCCGAGAGACGAGAATCAGGTTCGCGTAGTTCGGGCTGATAGGATACGGGCGAGAAGTAAAAATAACAACTAATTTAGAGAAAATATGTTTTTTTTCTTTCTTTTTTTTTTAAAAAGGATGAAACATGTAAATTATTTTTTTTTTATTTTCTTTTTCCCTTTTTTTTTATTTTTGATTTTTGAAAAATGATGAAAAAGTATAAAAATCTTTTGAATTTTCCAAGCTCTATCTCTTTTTTCCTTTTTCTTAACAAAATGTAACAGAAAACATAATTAGGCCCCACTCGCTTTATCTTCACACTTCACCCTCTCTTCTTTTCTTTTTCTTTTTTTCATTTTCCCTCAACTATCATTAGTCCGCCAAATGACCCTTTTACCCTCAAAGAAATGCAACATGTAACACATAGGATGCATCAAGATGGTCTGTTATTTTGGGTACACCTGTCTTAGACTGACCCAACCCCTGTGTTGAGTCCCCAAAGTCAAAATGCACATGATGCAAACAAGCGTTCCTACTAGGGATCTGGCATGAGGTATTGTTATACTAGGTTTAAAAACCTGGGTTTGTTTGTTCTAGACTTGGCTTACCCGAGCGGACAACTCGAGCCGATGGGGGGGGCAGCGTACCGGGAATGCAGAAGCTTCACCGGCTTTGCAACTTGTCCGAACCTCGTTCTAAAATTGAGATATGACTTTAACAGAAAAGAAGTCACACGAAGTGCACACTTCCCAGATGATTTAGAAGACTCAGAGAGAGGAGGGTTTCGTAAAAGCAGCATTTAGCACATTAGGCCCAACCATGTAAATAAAATCAGACAATAAATAAAGCCAAATATAACAATTATTCTAAGCTCGAAATCTTGAACCCTGAACCAGAGATTCTGGGTTCGCTCCCCAGCAGAGTCGCCAGAGTTGTCACACCTCCTTTTTACCTACACCTGAAGGAGTGTATAAGGGAGTTTTTCCAATCAAAGGACAATCGAAACGTGATTCGTTTATTTAAAGATTCAGAGTCGCCACTTGGGATAATTTATGGTGTCCCAAATCACCGGTTCGAATCCCAAATCGAGGAAAAGATTGACTATGTATTGTAGACTGCGAACCAGAAATCCGGGTAAGGAATTCTGTTAACCCGGGAGAAGGTGTTAGGCACTCTCGAATTCCGTGGTTCTAGCACGGTCGCTTAACCATTTATACTTGGCTTAAATTATTTAATTATGTGTTTAGAAACTACATGCATTTTTACCTTTACCGCTTTTAATTACGTGATTTACTCGTACTTAAAGAATTATCGAGTTACGCATACGTATACTCGTGTGGTTTGGCGTGTCAAGAGTCATGTCACGCGTACGTGTACACAATTCACAACACTTAATTTATTTAAGAAAAAAAAACTTAGTCAAAGTCGCGCGGACGTGGACCTTTATTTATTTTTGAAAATTCATAATTATGTCACGCGAACATGTCCACGATCACGATAATATTTTAAACGGCCCTAAAGGTTTCTCTACGAATATTTATTATTTTACCTCTACATTATGAAATTAACACAAGAGCCATTTGTTACGAAGTGTCTAACTATGGCCTGCCTCAAATTTCCATTTTTAAGACCCTAATTATTTAACACTAAAGTACTTGAGAAGTCCCTTCCAAACAACAAGGCTTTATTAAACCATTTTATTAGCGGAAGGGCTTGAATATTTTGGCAACGCCGGCTGCAAGCAAGGAATTCAGGATCGAATCCCTGAAGTCATACCTACCAGTGATCTCTTATAATCTTTTTAACCGTTGAGAAGGGGAGAAAAATGAGTCGGGGCATGAATAAGAACTTTATATATATCAATCAACAATAATCCCCTTTTAAACTAAGGCATAAACTATATGGAAACATCAATTGGTTACAGTTAAGACCAGACAATCTATACATACATAGCCAAAATTTCAGCAGAAGTTATTGTTGTATACAATTTATACCTTGAGCACAGTTGGACAACTTAACACATGAATCATAACAGGAAAACAAAAGTATAAACAGCAGAAGCTAATAGAATTTAACATTCAAACAAGACTCTTATTCAAATTCCAATTAGAACATCCAAATCTGTATACAAATTCAATCTGGTTCCAACTTGTGGCACTTCATTTGTTAGCAAAGGGTATGAAGGAATACTTGGAAATGAAAGTCAAAAGGGGGTGAGATCAGAAGTAAAAATAACAGCAATCACCAGCACCAACAAAACAGTCCCAGTTTTAATCCAGCTATTAACCCCAGATAGTTCAATGAAACAGTATATGGAAGATGGTTTCAGCCAATTCGAAATTGAAAACCAGAAAATAGAAATCAATGAAACAGTAAATTCCAGTTTTTTTCCAGTATTTTCAGAATGTTTTCTTGTCTCCCTCTCTCAGAATCTCTTCCAAATTTTCTTAGCTCTCTGCCCCTGTATATCCAGTGTATCCAGAGTGTATATCGAGTGTATACCTCTCTCTCCTCCCCCTTCTCTTTTTTTTTCCTCTCCGAATTTCCTAGCCTTCTACCCTCTTTGAATGTTCTCCCCTTCTGACCATGATTTTCAGCCCTTAAATGGGCATTAAGTTAGTGCCATTTCCATTACCCATTCCCATTTTTCAATTATCTACACTAGCTTAGTGCTTTTATTTAATTTAGTAGTGCATTTCCTAGACCCTACCATTGTAGAAGCTTCCTAAAGTTAGGTAAACATTACCCTTATTGAACAACCCCTAAACCAAATTATTCTACAAAATTAACTTAATTATCTGTGAATAATAATTACCACACCTAATTAAATAAAATTACAAAAATTCGAAATTAAACAATAAAAATGCAAAATACATTTTTTTTTGTGATTTTTTCAATTTTGTAAAGCAGATAAATTACTAACTGATTTAAAAATGCAAAAATTAAATCCTAGATGCGAATGCAACATATTTTTTGTATTTTTAAGATTATGTAAAGATAAAAATAAGGTACTATTTTTGTATATTTTTATTTAAATTTATGAAAGATACGTAAGCTAAAATATTTTTTTGTAATCTTTCATTTTGATGACGAAAATAAAGTAAAGAAGTCAAAAATAGTTGAAATAGCTATATTAGGCCTACATTAAATATTTACATGCTAAAATATAAAAATCTTGGGTAAAGTCAAAAATCACATGTCTACACCTACTGATCGACCCTCGTCGGGGAGCAGACCACAGTCGAGGGGGTGGGCCATGAGACCGACCTCCTTCAAACTCAAGAGGTCAAGATAGAGACAAGGGATGATACCCCTCCCCCCCCCCCCCGAGACACCTTCTCCTCTCTAAAGGAAGCGTCCGGTGTAATAGAAATTATGGGGACGCCCTCCTACATAGAGTCCATGCTCAAAGAGGCCCAAACAGGAAAAGAAAAGTCCAATGAAGGGGTTCACAGCGTGGATGATCCCCTTTATTCTTTCTTTGATGGTGTGGACTCATACACTTTGGAAGATTTTTCCGGGCTAGGCGGCCTGAAAGTCCCAAAGAAGGATACATCTTCGGAAGCTAGCAGGCTGCGTTCGAGCCCAAAATTGATTAATTAGTTTCCCGCTCTAAGTGTGGACCCCAGTTGCAATAGATCGATTATTCTTACCATCCCGGAGGATGTCGAGATTCTATCTGCCACCATGGGCATTGCCATCTACCTCCGATGCCTGCTGACCGAGGAGGACCAAGCAAAAATGAATGAGGTGAACGTGTCATGTCTTTTCAATGAGGAGTAGCAGGCACTGAACTGGGTAAGGCATCATTACGTCTTTTTGAATTTTACTTAGGTTTTGATATCTCTCATGGATTTTATTATTTTGCAGGCCTCGATACTTAATCACGAGAGCTTCCTCCGGTACCGGTTCAAGGTCAATCAGCTCAAGCTCAAGGAGCAGTCTAAAAAAAGGATATGTACAAGCTCCTCAGGAGCAACAAGACGAGGCCATCAAGGACCTTCAGGCCGAGCTGGATAGATCTTAGAAGGAAGCTTCAACCCTAAGGTGGTAACATGTCGATCTGGTCGAAAAGGTAAAGGTCTTTGAAGTTAGAAATGAGGAATTATTCATGGCGAATAACGACCAAACTTCGCAGGTCCAAAAGAAGATCGACTTGATCGACCGACTCTGGGTTGAAATGAACGAGGTCCAAGCCATGGCTGATGGATGGATAAGAAAAATGGACCGGCTAGATTCGGTGAAGGAAACCGCCCAGGCAAAGCTGTCATCATTAGAGGTTTAACTTCGGGTGGCGAAGGAGAAAGCTGACAAGAGGGCTCAGTTGAATGAAGATCTCCGAACACAGGTGAGCTCCACCGTCATAGAACGGGATGCCCTTGGTAAAGAGCACAAAGTCATGAAGTCCAAGATGGAGACAATCTCTACCGATGCTAAAGAGATGGTGGACCAATACAAGGCCGATGTCAAAGCAGTCGAGGCCCGCTTGAAGACTAATGCCGAATATGTAAGGCAGCTGTCTCGAAGTGAGACCCTTGAAGAAATTCACACCAAGGCTTCAACCTATCAGCCGAAATCAAGGAAATAATAAAGCTTGAGGTCGAGGCGAAGAAACTTTCCGTGCTCAAAGGTGCCGAGAGTTCCAAGGGATCCGAAGGCTCCGATGATTCTGGAGATAAATCGGGCACCGGTGAAGATCAGGCATCGATGCCTTAGAACTTTTTTATATTTTGTATTGTGTATATTTTTTGTTTATTTTGAGGTTGTTTTTCTTGTTCCTTTGTAAATACATTTCGGAATATATAAAATTTCCCTTTTTGGCAATTTCGAGTCTCTACCTTTTAAGCATATTTTCATAATTTCTATTCTTGAAAATATTTCTAATGCCTTAGCATAGAATCAAATTTAGTAATAAGTCGTTTGTTTTTCAGAGGTCCGAACAGACCCTGACTTCGATGCAACTTTATTTGCTCGAGGCTTTGAAAACTCGGAGTGACCAGATGTTTTCCCAAGATGTTTAAGTGATTTTAGATAATGCTTTTGCCGAGGGTAACCTTTAAGCAGGTTTTGAATTTTTGAGAAGGCCTTATGCTTTGATTACGAACTTCGTTCGTCTCTGAGCCGTTTTTAGGGTGGTCGTAGCCTTTTGTGTTTAGGCACTACCTAATAGGTTTTGTGCCTTCGGGATTTGGTAGCCCGAGTTGCCCGAACCTATTTCGGATGACATTCCCCAAGTAGGGATATCAGATGACAGTCCCCGAGTAGGGGTAGCCCTTGGGCTCGATAGTCCCCGAATAGGGATAGCCCTTAGGTTCGATAATACCCGAATAGGGGTAGCCTTGGGTACGATAGTCCCCAAATAGGGGTAGCCCTCAGGCTCAATGCTTTAAGAGGCAAAAATACATAATAGCAAGGTGGAAACTTTCTTTCAATTCTATGTGTATAGTAAATGATTGAAAACGTTTTAAAGCTTGTGTTATGGCTAAGGTGGCCTACGTGGGAATGATTCACTTGACCATTTGGTCCTTTACAATAAATCCTAATTACCGTGCCTCAGCTGTTCAAGTACAAAGTTTCATTCTTTCCTTGCTAAGAAACCTTAACCCAAGGGTGATGGCCCCCAGTATTCGAGTTCGATCTTGAGAGAGCTCAGATACTGTTGATGCGACCATTGACTCTAATTTAAAACCGATATTCGAATCTAAGTTAGCATGATTTATTGTTGCCTCGTTAAACACCTTGCCGGAAAACCCATTTGGGACAAAGTCAGTTTAAGAAAAAAAGAGTGCAACGCGTGCTTTCAGACCTAATAGCCACATTCTCCTTTGGTTGGTTTGTGCAAGTGTTAGCCTCATTCATAATGTTATAGAAAAGTAAATGAGATCATACCTTAGCAGTAGTACCGTTTTAAGTACGTCACATTCTAGTTGTTCGATAGCTATGCACCGTTTCTTGCTTCGAGTTTGTACGAGCCTTTGCTAGTAATTCCGATGACTCGATATGGTCTTTCTCAATTCGGCCCCAGCTTTCCCTCGTCCGGGTTTCGGGTGTGCAACGTTACTTTCTTAACACCAAGTCCCCGATCTTGAAGTGTCAGAGGTTGGCTCTTTGGTTGTAATATCCTCGTATCCGCTATTTCTGGGCGGTCAACCGAACTAGGGAAACCTCACTCCTTTCATCCAATAGTTCCAAGCTCGTGTCATGGCCTCACCGAGTCTCTAGTTAAATGGCCCCCTACTCCCCAAGGGGTGACGACTTGCAGGCCACAAAAGGCTCTTCCTCCTCGGACTCGTCCCTACGTCGATAAAGCAAGTCCGAAGCGGGTGCTTGGGAGTTGGTGTTTTCCTTCGCCTTGCGCACCAGCCTTCTCTTTTGTTTCTTTTTCTCCGAGCTCGGGGAACTCAGAGCCCTCCTCCTTTTCTTCTCTCCAGCTTGCCACGGAATAGGAGAATCAATAGGCAAGTCCTCGTCCCCGACCAGAGGCCTAAGCTCGACGTTCTTAGGCAAACCTGCAGAAGAAAGTAAAGGAGATAAGGACCTGATGTTAAAAGAAGAAGACTAACACAACCTACTCAAGAGAGTAATCTTACCATAGGAACGGGCCTCCCAACGGCCCTTCGAAAGTTTGCGCCATGAGCACTCAGAGTAGGGCATCTCTGACACAATACCCTCGACCCACTCTTTGAGTCGAGGAATAACATTGGGAACCCAAGCAATGGCTACATCATAATGAACACCGACAAGAGAAGGGAAGATAAAGCGTAAAATCAACGTTTAAAGGGAGTTATACTAATGTGATGCGTTCCACTTTTCAGGGAACGACCTCCATTCGGAAAGTACTAGGTCGGCGGTCCTCACCTGGATAAAACGTCCTTGCCAACCCCGATCCTGGTCCTTATCGATGCTCGAGAATGGGGCTTTGCTGGCCCGGCGCACAAGATTTATCAGTCCCCTTCGGAAGATTCGGGGGCTGTACATGCGGAGTAGGTGGTTGATGGTGAACGAGCACCCATCGATTTTGTTCACAAAAAATCGGAGGAGGATCACTATCCTCCACAGTGATGGATTAATTTGGCCAAGGCATACGTTGTACCTTCTGCAGAAGTCCAAGATGACCGGGTCCACAGGGTCCAATGCAAATGGATAAGTGTAAACACTTAGATATCCTTCGACATGGTTAGTAATGGACTCTTCAGAGTTAGGGACCATTATGTCTTTGTCGGCCCAGTTGCAATCTTTTCGGACCGTGGGGAGGACTTCTTCAGTAATTGAGCAGATATATCTGGAGGCCTCCTCACACCGACCTTGTATAGAATAAGGTTTCTCAACCTTGAAGTCATCAGTGACTGAACAACCACCGGGAATGAACATCTTCAAGGGAGGCTCTTCCACCGGTTCATCAACGACCGTATCGGGGACGGTCTCCTCGATCTCAGTGGTCGGTCAGGAGGAAGAAGGAGCATCCTTCTGAGGAATAGATTTTGAGGTTTTTGCCATTGTTATGGAAGAAAAAGCTTGGAAAAGATGAAGAAGATTGAAAGTTGAAGGGTCATACTTGTTGGCTTGAGTAGGAAATGAGTAAAAGTTTTTGCAAAGCACTAGAGAACTTTGAGTCACAGGGGTAAAAAACGTTAGAGTATATTGAAATCTTGAAGGAACGAAGGTAGAAGATATAGTGTAAAGTGAATAATGGACGAAAGATGGGGTATTTATAGGAGTTCAACGAGGTTTCGCATCCAAGGACAACCGACCGACGACTAACGTGCATTTAATGCCATTATGACATGGTTGACGAGACATTTCAGGTGTTTTGTTGTTTCTGCTGCGATGTGTTGAAGTAGGAATCAGAAGCTCATGTCGTTTCTCGTCACTTACTCTACGAGAAGCGAGGGGACTATCTGTATACAGGTAAAACTGAGCTCATGGTGCACCCCGATATCCGAGAACATAAGCCAGGCTCGAGACATGATGACAAGGGATCGAAATTAAGGCAAAAGTCTCATCGAGTCAGAATCCGGGGCACGACGCCTGCCTTCGAGAATATTGGGGTCATGGTTCGGGATCGGTCCTAGCCTCGAATGACTTCGAAGAACATTATCGGGCAATCAAGCACGGCTAACAGAAGGTCGTAATGTTCGTGACCGGCCGGATATCACGGCGGGAGTCTCGACACTTATCAATGAAGAACCGACAATCAGTTACCGAGAGAATTTTTACCTTTTATAAAGTTGTACCTAGAGTATGACTCCCTTACTATATAAAGGGGGTCTGATAATTCATGAGACACATTGTACCACACATTAAAAAGCAATATATTATTAGCTTCTCTATTTTTTAGCTCTTTTTCATGTTCATCGGTGTTGGCTATTGTGAGCCCGGATCAAGCGCAAATATTTCACTAAGGCTGAAGTCGTCCTCGCGTGGTTTGAATTCATTTTATCTTTGGTTGTCCAATCTAATTCAATTTATTGCTTTGTGTCAAATTAATCTGCCTATCTTTAAAATTACTTACTAATTTAATTGTTACCCGATTTTGAAGGTAAACATCGTTCATTCCAATTTTATGGTATAGTTTAAATACCCATTATTGACATGGAAAAAGAATAACAGTCTCTTTATAAAATTTCTTGGAAATATTTGTCTAAAAAACATGACAGATATTTTCCAACAACTGCATAGGACTATCGAAAGAAGAAACATAAAGTAAGAAAATACTAAATAATGATGTTGGAAATCTAAGATAATCATTTGAAACTCAAGTCTTACGTAAGGGAGGTAGAATCATATGGTGACATACTAAGCCGAGAATAACTATTCCAGGAGGTACTCATTTGTCCTTTAACTGGAATGAAGCTAGATATTGAGGTGACTTGTCCCTCGTTCAATTACAAGACCTGCATTTATTATACATACGCCCCTTCAAAAAAAAAAAAAATAAACATATTGCTATTCGAGGAGTCAATAATATTTTCTTTTATTATGGTTTTTACAAATAGTTTTTAAATATTTTAAATTGTTAACCTTTCCGACTTATAACACTTTTTATATAATTTTTAAAGATGTAAATTTTATTTAAGAAACTTAAAAAAAATTATGTACTAATCCATATTGGAAATTAGTCTAATCGATGCTCGTACGCCGAAAAGGTTCAAACAAATTAAAATAAAAAGAGTATAACATTTGATTTGCAGGTGACTCTTACTTCTATTTCCCCCTCCTAAAAGGTTGTATCTTACCATACCTGCATTGACTAGGAAAAGAAAATATTGCAACAATTTTCTCATTGAACTTCTTGGAAAGATTTGTCAAGAAACTTAATACAATCTAGACAGCCATCGAGCAGTTTGGATTTTAATTGGAGGCTACACTTATAATGGGATGGCACGTGTGCAATTTTGCCAACAATTGAAGATTATATTATATTTGGTGGCTATACTTGTAATACTTAGCTTCTTAGTATAAATAACCTTAAGACTCTCATTTTAGAGTTTGTTTGACTCATAAGATATAAAAATCTCTTTGGACAAATCAATCAAAAGTGAAGAGGGTAAATCTTAGCGAAGTATAGTAATCTCTAGATTGGAAGATGAGTGAGGAGAAGACGAACAATAAGATTTCTTTATAGATCTTAGTTAGTAGAATTCTTTTTGGAAGACTTCTCATTCATAAGTAGAATTATAGTTAATATTCTCTCCAAATCCCCCTTTTTCCAAGGTTATTGTCCTCTATATATACAAGGAGCGAAACCCTTCTAAGCTGTAAAAGACAAGTTACAAGGAATATTTGAAGGAATATTCCTAATGTCACTTGTGGGCCTGCACTATTACAAGGGTCGTACAATCTCTTGTTTGCCTTAAGGTCGTCTCCCACAGGACATCGAGTCAAAGAGACCCCGTCATTCGTTGTACTCGTCGTTGGTCATGATTGATCAAATTTGGACCCATACAGTTAGTCCCTCTACTTGTCGGGGTTGCAACCGGGTGCGTCTTCGATGAACGGATATCATGCGTTCCTATGGAGAAATTTGATCCTTCGAGGCGTTACGGTATGGCCAATGGGGAACGATCAGCGTGCTTAGCAAGACACCGGGTAATACATTTTATCGGGAAATGATGTAATATTCATGTGCGTCATCATTACGCATGTTTTCGAGGTAGGAGTTGATGGCTTGTTGCTTCGATTCCAATGCTACTCTGTGACCTTCCGCTTCGATTATGGCACCACCCAACCCAATAAATAGATTGAGGGTTTGTCTTTTCAAAAGTTCTTGGCCATTTCACTCCTGATAACCTCCCCTTATTTCTCCGAGCTTGCCCTGATACCTTTTTGCTTCTTCTTTTCACATTCTTCATTCACATCTTCTTCCTCCTTTTTTTTTTGTATTAATACCTCTTTGAACGGAAGCATGCCAAGGTCACATCGTTCTCGTGAAGGAGTTCCTAAGGCCACCCCATTGTCCACGGCGCCCCCTTCAGGCGATGAAGATACGGTAGTAGAAGAGGGTGACAGTCTCCCTACGGTGGAGGAGGTATTGCCGAGACACCCCATGTCTCGAAGTGACTTCCTCAATGATCCCCCTCCTACTCCTTCCCCCGTACTTTCTGAGATGGAGAAGTTTCACATTGACGCTCTTCGTATAAAGTATGGCATTCCCGCTCACGTTGACATGATTCTGGCGGGGGGAGATTTTGTAGAGGTCCACAGACCTGGGTACTGCGCTTTCTATAAGTAACCTTTCGTGATTGGCTACACTTTTCCTCTCTTCCCCTTAGCGAAAGAGTTCTGTAGGTTCTACCAAGTTTCCCGGCACAACTTTCACCGTATACTCTTAAGGTTCTTCTGCTATTGACCAAGGATGCGGAGTTGGTGGGATGTAATGTTTCTATCCACCACTTTTTGCACCTGTTCTCGCCTAGCTTCCATAGAGGTACCATGGTGCATTTGAGGCACCGTGGCACGAAAGGGCTGGTGGTTGGGACAGATGACCGAGCAAGTCGCAAGTTTTGGCACAAGTACTTCTTTGTCAAGACTGAACATATCGTTTATGACTCCACCAGGTTCCCAGAGCAATGGAACGAGACTCGTAAGTGTAGCCACTTGTTTTATTCTTCCTTCGTCTGTATTCATTATAAAGTTTGTTAGTTTCTCATTTGCAGCTATGGGACGTCCGCTCCGTCCTATTGCGGGCATAAGGGATTGGGTAGCCCGTCTATTACCCCATGTAGTGGAAATCCGAGATTGTCCTTCCTTCGTAAAGCGTTACGGCCCTAAAGTTCCAACTGGTGAGTGTTTTCCCCTTACCCCTTCGTTGGTTATATATCGTCATACATTAATATGACTTCTTCATGATGGCAGGTCGAGGAGCTTCTAGGAAGAGGGCACCAGTCCCTGCATTTCGATAGGTCGTTGTCACCGTGGACACGCAATTTATTTTGAGTGAATTTGTTCGAGAGGGTCGTACTTAACCTATTCAATTGGAGGGTCCCTCTCAGGCCGTGGTCGTGAGGGAGGAGGCTTCTTTAGTACCGACCCCACACCTCCTGGACGAGTCTTCCAATGGGGATGAGCCATTGTCGAGAAAAAGGAAAAGAATGGAGCTCGGGAAGGGTGTGGCTGTGGACACTGCTAGAAGTAGGGCGTCACAGACGGCACCTGTACCCACATTTATGGCCGACGCCATTTTATCGGGGAGATCTCCTCAAATAGAAGTTTACCTAGGAGCCAGCCCCATACGCTCTGCCGACGGCGAAGGTTCAGGTTCATTTGTCGACCCGGAGGACGTCAACAAGTTCGGAGGTCGCTATACTCACGTGGAGGTTAGAGCGCAGGGGTCTGATCGTCACATAGTCATCCTAGGGGACTATAACTTATTGTCGAACTGTGAGCAAGTGGCATTTATTTTAGCTCCTCTATGTGCTGCCCCTGAAAACGAGGTGCTCAGGGCGATGAGTGACGTGGATTTGTCTCAGAACGTCGCCGGTATGGCCTTGCGGGTAGGTGCCTTTCTTTTCCTTTTCGTCGTTGGGCTTGTGCGGCGATTGTCGACCTATATTTTGTTTTTAACTTCTCTTTTTCTTTTGTGCTAGACCCTCATCATGGAGACTGTCACACCTCCTTTTTCACCTACACCCCTGGGAAGGGTGTATATAAGGGAGTTTTTTCTAACTTAAAGTGACAATCGAAACGGGATTATTTCATTTAAAGATTCAGAGTCGCCACTTGGGAGATTTATGGTGTCCCAAGTCACCGGTTCCAATCCCGAATCGAGGAAAAGATTGACTCTATTTAACAGTCCGCGAACCAGAAATCCGGGTAAGAAATTTTGTTAACCCGAGAGAAGGTGTTAGGCACTCCCGAGTTCCGTAGTTCTAGAACAGTCGCTCAACTGTTATATTCGGCTTAATTATCTGATTTTAAACAATTATGAACCTATATGCAAATTTTAACTTTAATCGCTTTTATTTATTCTTTAAAGAAAATTGCAACGTTATTAAAACACGTCTCGAACCACGTCACATAAATGCACCCGTGGTTTTGACATATTTTAACATCGTTGAGATTTGGATTTGGGTCACATAAATGTGCACCCGAGATTAGAAAGGTAAATTATTAAAATAACGCGCCTAAAGGAACTACGCGTTTGCAACTTTGCGAGGGCCATGAAAAATTCGCTAAATGGTGCGTCTCGATTTCTAAGGATTGTCCTCAACTAAATCAAGCTAAAGAAGTTCATATTTAAAACTAATTTGATGTTTCAATAAGGCTATTAATTATACACATGCTTAGGGTGATACACTAGGCATTATCCAACTCTATCTAGATAATGAAAATTTCTGAAACTATAATAACTTAAAATGAGGTAAAGCTATAAGACCAAAACAGATAATAACTCCATCTTAGTACAACCCTTTTAGTCAGATAGAGATGGCCTAGAGACTCACGATTTTCCCAGTTGCTTCAGTGATCAGTTTTGACAAAAATTTCGTTTTCTCCACAAGACAATATTGAGCAACTTTCGATTTCCTTCTTTGGAGTACTAATCGTGGCAGTGTTGCTCAAATGAGATGACAAACAAACAATTTCAATTACATTCCCATTTTTCATAATGTTTCCCAAGTAAGACCACAATTCCATGGAATCAAAATGACAGATGTACGCCTACTCCAATTAAAAGAAGTGAACTGGCATGCTGGAAAATTTAACAATAGGTTACTGTTAATAGTATATAAAGATAACATCACAAACAAAAGTGCTTCTAATGAAAAATTAACCCGAGCATGATGATGAGAAAGGTCACTAATCAGTAAGGTTCACTTAAGTCAAATTGTCCGCTGACCAGCGAATCTGTTGGGTAAGGAACATACAGGAGTGTGAGGGTAAACAGCTCAAAGCTGTTCAGCAAATGGCTGAAGAAAAACTTATCTTGCACAACTAGCAGTCAAAGTTAAAACCTTAATTAGATACTAAACTATCCAGCCACCAAACCAATGAGAGCCAAGAGTGCAGAATTTGCACCCAAAAGACTGTGCATCTGCTGCTCAAACAGCGCAAAACATGGTAGATTTTCAGCAGGGATAACAGTCTGGACAAATGTCCAAAATGCTGCACGTTATCGGCTTGAATTACTGCTTAAATCGACCTCTTCAGTAGCTCGAAAGAGCAGAATTCTTATAGCAGGAACAAAGCAGATAAGTTTTCGAGCAAGAGCAAAAAAAAAAAACAGAGCAAAACTGAACATATACAATTCGCAAAACAATTTATCTTTAACACCACTTTAGACCATGATCCAATAAGAATGAATCGTCGAGCAGCATACCAAATTCACAAGTTCTTGTAGGCAACAGAGAATCCTACTACTCGTACCATTTAACATGAAGAAACCAAGTAAAACCAACACGGGTCTAACTCAATACAACACGAACCAATGCAGCTTTGCTCCGAGTTTTAAATCAAACATAACATGATACTACGTGGATCGCTAAGACTCAACCCATACACTATTACGATCTTAAGAACGTAAGAAGAATTACCAAGACTTAGTTTTAGGATTCAAGTAACGCATTTCAAGTACAACCTCAAGAAAATAGGCAAAATGCTCAACGTAACTGCTTCATGAGTACAACAGATGCATACTTTTTACAGCATGAAGATCAGAATGCCCTTCGACATGAAACAAAGAAGCAGTTTGATGCAAAGTAAGATCATGCTCTTTTTGAAGGAAGTAGGATCATATTCTCAACCAGCGGTCATGGTCGGACTCAAATCTCACCGCGAAGATGCTACCAATGCAAATATTCAACTCAAATTTGTCAGGTAAAAACACTCGATGAATTAAGACTAAAGTAGAAACGAGAAACTATTTTCCAATTCCCAGAACTTCAAGGTTGAGCTCAACTCACACAACTGGACCTCAGCCTCTAGTTTTAAGTCCAAACAATGTCAAACAAACAGACGCGAACCAAGTTCTCAGTCACAACACATCAAAGAAAATCGACATAGCTCAACAGACTTTACAAAAAAAAAAATCTCACCTAGTCACAAATCAATAAGAAACTAAACTCGAATTCACTGATTCAATCCCACAAAAACTTAAATGACAACAACAAAGAGATGCAAACTCAGAAATTCCATAGCTCAAGAACAGCTAAAACCAGAGTTATATGTGAGAAATAAAACCAAACCTGAAGTTACGAACTTCTTTTAACAATTACAGCCTTAATAATACACCTCTTGCCTTCGAATACTAGAGAAGTTCAGCAGCAAATCAACAGAACAACCATAGAAATCCTAGCCAGAACTTCAACTTTTATCTCCTTGAAACTCAAATCCGAATTCAGAAAAATTGAAATATTTGTACCTATACCTCTCTTAAACCTTGAAAGGACTCTTCAAAGAAGAATATAAACCTCGAAAACCATCAGTTCAATAAGCTTTTTAACCCTTTTTTTCTTCAGAAAATTCTTTTTGAGTCCCTCCTCACAAAATCGGATAAGGCTTCTTTTGAATACCAATCCTTGATGAATGTGGGGCTCGTATTGAGTGAAATCAATCCAATGCCTCACACTCATCCAGCATCTCGTCTCAAGAGCCTTCCAATCATGCGATAAAACTCGAATTCGAGCGAGTGAGAGGAGAGGGGAATCTTTGGTGTCAGAAACCATAAGAAATGGTGATGAGGAGAGAGAGGGAATAAGTGAGGTGAGATTTGGGTTTCACTCGCCCGAATTTGGACTGAATTTGGGGCTTGGTTTGAGTGATTTTGGAGAAGAAGAACAATATGCATCGGTTTGGGACTTAGGGCTCGTCCGCTTGTTTCATTTGGGTTTAATCCATTATTTGGGGAGCGGGTCGGGTTACAGACGGGTTGGCTGGGCGGGTTTGGCGTAATTGGGCTGGGATGAAGGATTTCAATTTGGGCTTGGACAAGAAAATTGGAGATGGGTCCAATTGGTATTGCTCTTCGTTTTATTTTCACCTATTTTCAATTTTTCCAAAAGTTCCTTTTTTTTTCAAGATTAAATAAAAACCTAAATTAATTCCTAGAACTTAATTCACTTAACAAACACTAATTAAACCTAAAATGATAATTGTCACAATTAAAAAAATAAATTAAAGGGAAAGCTACTTAAAACCAAAGTTAAATTTAAAAATGCAAATTAAACTATTTTTGTGTAATTTTCCTTTTATAAACAACCTAATTGCTTAATTAGCCCTAAAATATTAAATTAAATCCTAAATGCAATTACCCATATAGTTTTGTATTTTTCATTAATTAAAATGCACAGACAAAAAAATGCAAACAATTAACAGAAATGCTACAAAAATCTACGAAATTTGCAAATAATGAAAGAAATTATTTTGTTTTGAATTTGTGGGAGTAATTCATATAGGGCAAAAATCACGTGCTCACAGCTGCCCCTCTTTGTCCGGAAACACGGAGAGTTTTCGTGCAAAGATAAAGTGAGCGGATACGAGCGATTTTTTCCTGTCTGAATACTCCGTGGGAAGCATTTTTGAAAGATTTGACCACCCCCTGCTTTCGAGGTTGCCTACATATCCTTGGCTAAAAGGAATCAGGTCAATGTAGTTCAGGAATGTTTGGTAGCTGGGACTACCATGAAGCTGGAATTTCACTGTTGTTGCTGCTGCTACTGCTTGCTGAACCCTCTTATTACACCATGTCAAAATAAAACAAAAAGATAGACTAGACTATGATTTATGGATTACAAAAGTCCTATCTATATCTTCAAACATGATCTTGCAGTTCCTGTTGGGTTGTTGTCCTCTATTCTCTCAGTGGAATCTCTTTGTTGTCGCCTTGAATTGTAATTTGAGATGTGTTCCCTTTTCTCCAGGTGGACGCCTGACTGCTGAACTTGAATGTATTCCCTGCTCTCCAGGAGGGCTCTTGACTTCAAAACGTGAATTTATTCCCATGCTATCCAGGTGGGCTCCTGACTTCAGCAAAATAGACAAAAATAAAGAAATGTTTCTGCCCCAGTTTGGGTATGTGGGCCCATGTGTAAGTGTCAAACGAATCACATTACCGAATATCAACAAGAATTTTGAAAACCAAAACTTGAATTGTACTCCCTTGTTCTCCAGGCGGGCTCCTGACTGCTAAACTTGAAAGTATTCCCTGCTTTCCAGGCGGGCTCCTGACTTCAACTTGAAAGTACTCCCTGCTTTCCAGGCGGGCTCCTGACTGCTGCTTTTGAAAGTATTCCCTGCTCTCCAGGCGGGCTCCTAACTTCAAAATAAACTAAGCAAAGAATTTGAAAGCTAAAACTTGAATTGTACTCCCTTGTTCTCCAGGCGGGCTCCTGATTGTTGCGCTTGAACGTATTCCCTGCTCTCCAAGCGGGCTCCTGACTGCTGCATTTGAAAGTATTCCCTGCTCTCCAGGCGGGCTCCTGACTTCAATTTAAAAGTATTCCCTGCTCTCTAGGCGGGCTCCTGACTTCAGCAAAACAGATAAAAACAAAGAAAATTTTTCTGCCCCAGTTCGGTGGCTGGGCACAGATGTGAGTGTAAAACTGAATCATATTACCAAGTATTACTAAGAATTTGATAGCTAGGTCCCATTATTCAGGGGGGGTCCTGACAACTCTTAACTAAACACCAATTTTAAATCTAAGTTATATCTTCTACAGGTATGACTTCTGCTAAATCTTGCTATCTAAGAGAATCTTTAAACTACTCCCCATTATCCAGGAGGGTCCTGAAAATCAAACGTCAAATTTTATCTTAAGTGTGACAACTTTTATGACTGAATTATACTACCCTTACAGCAGAATTTATGCTAAATGTTGTTATCTAATTGAAATCCTAAAGCTAAGTCCCATTATTCAGGAGGGACCTGGAAACTCCTACTTGCGTCCTATCTCGAACATGCAAACTTCTAAACCGACTTATATTCCTTTGGGATATATTTATGCTAGATTATGCTATTTCTGAACTTTGAACTAGGTCCCATTTTCCAAGAGGGTCCTGAAAATTAAAAATCAAACCTGTTTGGTGACTTCCTTTCTTTATGGAGGGTTTCTCCGAAACAACAGAAATTTTCTGCCCCTATTTCAATCAAAGAAAATTTTGTTAGTTTAAAATGGTGGTTAGCTGATGGCATTCTTGCTGAAGATCTTTCCGCTGCATTGTTTTGTTCTGACTGACTTCCCCGAACTGGCCTTGAACCGCTTTGACTTTTTGACTGATTTTCACAACCTATGACCTTTGACGAACCGAGTGTTCTATACCCATGCTGCTGTTCTACCTCTGACCCTTTTATCCAAACTTTGCGTCTCCCATGACATTACCAAGCCATTCCATCGATGAAACTTCCGGTGATTCCTTGTATTCCTCCTCTTATATCATGTTATCCTTAGTATGCTCCGACCACGATGTGCTTTGCAATTTTGGAAGTTGGTAGTGAGTTTTGGCTTGCTTTGAACAAGACTGACATTGAAACATCTTAGATAAATACCCACAAGAAAATGAAATGCAATGACTTTGCAGGTTAAGGATAAGAAGAATCCAAAACCAGATGACTGCTACAAAAGGAAAATGAAAAAGAAACTTATCTGAGTGGAACAACTGGTACCAATGATCATGACATGCATTTCGGATTAATCGGCCCAATCTGTCCAACCAATCGACTTTCAGTTGTCGTACTTCATTGCCCCAGAATTTCCATGACCTGATTACTTTACCTAAACCTTGACCTTGTTCATCCTGCAGTGCCTTGAAAGGTTTTCACTAGCAGATCTCTTTCATTCGTTCATCTCTCAACTCACTTTCGCCTTACGGTGCCCGTGAGGGTCTTCACCAATAAGACTCTCTCATTTTAATTCCTCTCAACTCCCATCGCCTTACGATGCCCGTGAGAGTTTTCACCAATAAGACTCTCTCCTTTTATTTCTCTCAACTCCCATCGCCTTATGGTGCCCGTGAGGGTTTTCACCAATAAGACTCTCTCATTTTATTTCCCTCCTTTCTTGAACCAAAGTGTTGCCCCCGACATGAATTACCTTTACCTTCTTTACTTGGCATTTCTCAAATACTGATCGGAAGGTCTTTCTTTGGACCGTAATGTGGGCTTTTGGACAGGGTTAAAAGAAAGGGTATAAAAGGCTCAAAACAATTCAAATGGGTTAGAATTACAACTTTCGTAATCAGGTTTCTTACAACAACCACAACTTCTGCCCCAATTTCTTGCTTGGGGACTTTTGGATTGATTTTTTTTTATGAGACCGAGCCGTGAGGCTGCCTACGTATCCTTAAAAGGAATCAGGTCGGACGTAGTTCATGTCATAGAAATTACTTCGTTGTTGTGATTTTTCTTTTCTCTCTTTCTTTTCTTTCTCTCTTTTTCTTCTGTTATTCTTCTTTTCTTCTTGTTTTTTTTCTTTTCTTTTTTTTTCTTTTTTCTTTTCTCTTTTCTTTTCTTTTCTTTCTCTTTCTTCTCTCTTTTCATTTTTCTTCTCCTTTTCCTTTCTTGTCCACTCTTTCTTTTTCCTTTCACTTACTTATCCTGCGCACTTGCGTTTCTGAATTGTGCCGTTGATCCCGAAAGAGGGGTATGAAAGAAAATAAATAAGGCTCAAAAAGGGGTGATAAGGGATAAAGTGTTTAGATAGTAGAACAAAACGCCTTCGTCTTTTCAATCTTCAAAATATGCCAAATACAAACAAGTATAATTAAAGAAAGAAATCATACATAATATCTTTTGACTGCATCGGAATTAATAGCCATTTCTACACATTTCCCTTCCACATCTGTCAAATATAACGCGACATTGGACAACACTCTAGTTACAACAAATGGCCCCTGCCAGTTTGGGGCAAACTTTCCCTTTGCTTCAGCCTGATGAGGCAAGATACGTCTCAACACTAACTGACCCACTTCAAACTTCCGTGGACGTACCTTCTTGTTATATGCCCTCGCCATTCTCTGTTGGTATAATCGGTCGTGACACACTGCTGCCAATCTCTTTTCATTGATCAGACTTAATTGTTCCAAGCGGGTTTTGACCCATTCAACGTCAACAATATCTACCTCAGCGACAATCCGAAGGGATGGGATTTTGATTTCTGCGAGTATCACCGCCTCCGTGCCATACACCAACAAATAAGGAGTGGCCCCTACCGAGGTACGAACAGTAGTACGATAACCCAGCGATGCAAACAACAGCTTTTCATGCCACTGTCTAGAACCTTCCACCATTTTTCGAAGTATCTTCTTTATATTCTTGTTGGCTACCTCGACCGCTCCATTCGCCTTATGGCGGTATGGGGTGGAATTGTGATGCATAATCTTAAACTGCTGACATGTCTCTGTTATTAGATGACTGTTGAGATTAGCGCCATTGTTCGTGATGATTACCTTCGGAATCCCAAACCGACAGATGATATTTGAATGCACAAAGTCAACCACGGCTTTCTTGGTCACAGATTTGAACGTTTTCGCTTCAACCCACTTAGTGAAATAATCAATGGCTACCAGGATAAACCTGTGTCCGTTCGATGCTGCCAGCTTGATTGGCCCAATGACATCCATGCCCCAAGCAACAAAAGGCCATGGTGTAGACATTGTATGTAATTCAGATAGTGGAGAATGAATCAAATCTCCATGCACTTGGCACTGATGGCATTTACGCACAAAATTGATGCAATCCCGCTCCATAATGAGCCAGTAGTAACCTGGTCGGAGAATCTTCTTTGCTAGAACGTACCCACTCATATGTGGTCCACAAACTCCGGAGTGTACCTCAGTCATGATGATTGTGGCTTGTCTGGCATCTATGCATCTTAGCAATCCAAAATCTGGAGTTCTTTTGTATAACACCCCTCCACTGAAGAAAAATCCGTTTGCCAATCGTCGAATTGTTCTTTTCTGATCACCTATGGCCTGTACCGGATATACCCCCATCCGGAGGTATTCTTTGATATCATGGAACCATGTTTCCCCATCAAGTTCTTCTTCTACCATATTACAGTAAGCATGCTGATCACGGACCTGAATCTGCAAAGGGTCCACAAAAGCCTTATTTGGATGATGTAATATTGACGCCAGAGTAACCAAAGCATTGACGACTTCATTATGGATCCTTGGGATATGCCTAAATGCTATCGACTGAAACCGCTGACAAAGATCATGCAAACATTGTCTGTACGGTATGAGTTTCAAATCCCGTGTTTCCCACTCTCCCTAAATCTGGTGCACCAAGAGGTCCGAGTCACCCAAGACCAAGACTTCCTGGACACCCATATCCACATCTAACCTCAAATCCAGAATACAAGCCTCGTACTCAACCATGTTATTGGTACAGTAAAAATAAAGCTGAGCCGTAACAGGGTAGTGGTGCCCTATTTCAGAAATAAGTACCGCTCATATGCCCACACCCTTCATGTTTACAGCCCCATCAAAGAAAAGTTTCCATCCTAGCTTCTCGACTTGTTCCAACTCATCAATGTGCATCACCTCTTCATCAGGGAAATAAGTTTTCAAAGGTTCATAATCTTTATCAACCGGGTTCTCGGCCAAATGGTCCGCCAAGGCCTGTGCTTTCATTGCAGTTCGAGTCACGTAGACAATGTCAAATTCTATGAACAGGATCTGCCACTTTGCAAGCCTCCCTGTGGGCATAGGCTTCTGAAATATATACTTCAATGGATCCAAGCGAGATATGAGATAGCTAGTGTAAGATGACAAATAATGTTTCAGTTTCTGCGCCACCCAGGTTAGGGCGCAACATGTCCCCTCAAGATAAGTGTACTTGACCTCGTACGGTGTGAATTTTTTGCTAAGATAATATATGGCTTGCTCTTTCTGCCAGTGATATCATGTTGACTCAATACACAGCCGAATGAATTGTCCAATACCGTCAAATATAGAATCAAAGGTCGCCCTTATTCTGGCGGGACCAACACGGGTGGATTTGACAAATACCCCTTTATCTTATCAAATGCCTCCTGATATTCATCTGTCCACTTGACCGCAACGTCTTTCTTTAACTGCTTGAAGATAGGCTCACAAGTTGTCGTGAGCTGAGCGATGAACCTACTGATATAATTCAATCTCCCCAACAAACTCATCACTTCGGTTTTGTTCTTCGGAGGTGGCAATTCCTATATGGCCTGGATTTTTGATGGGTCCAATTCAATACCCCGACAGCTGACTACGAACCCCAACAACTTTCCAGACGGAACCCCGAACGCACATTTGGCAGGATTAAGGTTGAGACTGTACCTGCAAAGCCTTTGGAAGAACTTTCTCAGATCCCTAACATGGTCAGACTGCTTTCTAGACTTCACGATCACATCGTCCACGTACACCTCAATTTCCCGGTGTATCATATCGTGGAATATTGTTGTTATTATCCTCATGTAGGTGGCCCAAGCATTTTTCAAATTGAATGGCATGACCCGATAGTAGTACGTTCCCTATGGCGTGATGAATGCCGTATTTTCGGCATCTTCCTCGTCCATTAAGATCTGATGATAACCCGCGTAACAATCCACAAAAGAACCAATCTCATGTTTGGCACAATTATCAATCATGATATGGATGTTCGGCAATGGGAAATTGTCTTTTGGACTTGCCTTGTTGAGGTCTCGATAATCAACACACACCCTGGTTTTGCCATCATTCTTCGGCACAGGCACTACATTGGCTAACCAGGTGGGATACCGGGTGACCCAAATGACTTTGGCATCGAACTGCTTGGTGACCTCTTCTTTAATCTTTACACTCATATCCGTTTTGAACTTTCACAGCTTTTGTTTGATCGGAGGGAATGCCGGGTCAGTGGGCAATTTGTGAACCACTAAATCAGTGCTTAGACCGCGCATGTCGTCATAGGACCATGCAAAAACATCTTTGTATTCAAACAGTGCTTTAATTATCTCCTCCCTGAGTTGAGGTTCCAGATGGACACTTATTTTAGTTTCACGGACATTATCTGGATCCCCTAGATTAACTACTTCTATATCGTTCAAATTAGGTTTGGGCTTTTCCTCAAAATGACTTAACTCTTTACTAATTTCTTCATAGGCCTCATCATCATCAAATTCCAACTCGTCATCGCACTCAATTTCTTGTATTATTATTTCAGAGTTAGATTGGCTTTTAAAACTGGGCCGAAGATTCCTCATACATGTCATGTCATTGATATCAGCATAAAAAGAACTGTACAAAAGAAGAAAACAAAAATAAAATTAGAAGGAATGAAGGAAAAGGGACAATTGCATTTCATTGAATTTAAAGATAACAGGGTTTTAACACATCCAATTGGACGGAACATAATATCTGAATTACAGACCCTGATATAATCCAGACAACTAAAAAAAATCAAAACCTACTACCAAGACTCCATCCGGAAAGGAAGAGGAGTAGCTTCCCAGTTGTTGACTTTTGCACATGGTCCCATGAATTGCACATCTGCCTTGCTTGACCCTTCCCCAGCCTCAACCACGTTAACCTCGGCGAATAACCTTTCGAGCCCCTTCTCCAAGTCTCCATCAGCACCGATCAATGATCCATGAACTTTTGACAACAGCTGCTTGCTGGTACCCGGCCTGACGAATGATCTGGACAGACGCGGGATTGGCTTTGGCAATGCCCATGCTTTCTGTTTCATTTTGCGGGCTCGTCTCACATCTGCAACTGTAGGCTTGAACCCCAAACCAAAAGTATCCCGATTCTTTGGAAGATAAACTAGCTGCACAATACCTTGCAGAGATGCACCTAAACCCTTGCCCGGTACAAAACCATTTTTCAACATTTCAACGGCTACCATGACTGACGCCACAGCCATTTTAGAAGTTGGAATGCACTTTCCTTCCGGAATTTTCTCTACCGATACTGTGTCAAAAACCTGATAAACCCACGACCCCTTGTCATCTTCAACCTCTATGAGCGGAACAATGGCATTATTGGGCACACACAAATTATCTTCACCGTGTACAACAATTTCCTGTCGATCCAATTCAAACTTGACAACTTGATGCAGAGTAGACGGGACTGCCTTGGCAGCATGAATCCAAGGTCGTCCCAACAGCAGATTGTAAGAAACAGCCACATCGAGTACCTAGAATTCCATAGTAAAATCAACTGGCCCTATGGTGAGCTCAAGCACTATGTCCCCAATTGAATCTTTCCCTCCACCGTCGAATCCCCGAGCGCAGATACTATTCTTGTGAATTCTTTCATCATCCACCTTCAACTTATTCAGGGTGGAGCGAGGACAAATGTTTGCACTAGACCCATTATCAACCAGTACCCGAGTAACCACGGAATCTTTGCATTTCACCATCAGGTAGAGGGCTCTATTGTGCTCAGTACCCTCCACGAGCAACTCATCATCAGAAAAAATGACTATGTTTACCCCAAATATCTTGTTAGCTATCTTTTCCAAGTGGTTTACTGAGCTTTTTTTAGGAACGTGAGCCTCGTTTAAGATCTTCATCAAAGCCCGGCGGTTCTCATCGGAATTGATCAACAATGACAATAATAAAATCTGAGCCGGTATTTTCCTCAACTGCTCCACAATGGAATAGTCTTGCACTTTCATCTTTTTCAAAAATTCCTCTGCTTCTTCCTTGGTCACAACTTTCTTCACCAACACTGGGTTGTCTTTGGAAGTTTTAGCTTTTCTCAACTCTTCGGGGGCAAAGCATCTCCCCGATCGAGTCAAGTGATGGGTCTCACACACTTCTTCTCTAACCTCTTTCCCCTGGTAAGTTACTGTTACTCGTTCATAATTCCACGGGACTGTCTTGCTGTTGACTATCGGTAATTGAGTTGCTGGTTTGATGATAACAGGCTTTGTGCGAGCACCCTTCACGACCACAACAGGTTTACTTATAACCCCTGGTACCACCACTTTAGCTTTCTCCGGTTTCACTGCAACAGTACTTGATGACCCTTTCTCGGCTACCACAGCTAGCTTGTTGTCTACCTCTTTCCACTGGACCACTGATTTCCCACTAGTTACCTTTTCCTTTGAACTGGTTTCACTGGAACAGATCATCATCACCGTCTGCAAAGGTTTCTTAGGCTCCCTCCCTTGTGTATCAACTCAATCATATGGGTCTCATGGTGAGCTGGCAGCGGATTCTGGTTGATATTTGGTGTTTCTTGGGCCTGAACCTCGATCCGACGAGTATCAATAAGCTCTTGCACAACTATTTTCAGTTTCCAACATTTCTCTGTGTCATGGCCCAGGGTCCCTGAACAATACTCACAATTCACCGAGCGATCAAGATTTCTAGGAAGGGGATTTGACATTTTGGCCTCGATCGGATTCAACATACCCAACTGTCTCAATCTGTGGAATAGGCTGGTATATGATTCTCCCAATGGAGTGAAAGTCTTCTGCTTCTACAACCTCTCATTCTTAAAGGCTCGATTAGGTCGAAAACCTGTTCTAGGAGGGTTTTTGTAGGCTTTTGGGGGTGGATGGGTATTTTGTGGAGCTTGGTAGGGACTCTGTGGAGCTGGTGCACGCCATTGTGCGTGAGTGAGAGGTTGGGTATAGGTTTGTATGTGATAGACAAAAAAATGGGGATCTGGCGGTGGGTAGTAGTGTTGTGGTGGGCTATATGGAGTGTGGGGGTATGTTTGGGGATAGGGTCGAGGCTTGTTGTAGAATGGTGGAAGGTTCCTAGATCCACCCCAAGCTGCCGACTCGATCGTTGCAACATCCTCTTTCTTCTTCTTTCCGAGTACACCCCCAATACCGTTTTGAATGGTCTGGGTGGTTGCTTTGATTGTTGAGTAACTCATGATCTTATTGGAATTGAGTCCCTCCTCAACCATGCCTCCCATTTTCACAACTTCATTAAAGGACTTGCCCACTACTGACACCAAATGACCAAAATAAGTGGGCTCCAAAGCCTGCAAAAAATAATCAACCATCTCGCTTTCTTTCATCGGAGGGTCAACCCTCGCCGCTTGCTCTCTCCAACGGAATCTATATTCCCTGAAGCTCATACCGGGCTTCTTCTCAAGTTTTGTCAACGACAGAAGATCTGGGATGATTTCAAGATTATACTGAAAATGACAGGCGAAGGCTTGGGCCAAATCATCCCATGTGTACCACTTGCTATGATCTTGTCTGGTGTACCATTCTAGTGCCGACCCACTCAAACTTTGGCTGAAATATTCCGCCTGCTCCTCTCATTTTGCTACAAAATCCTCTTAAGTGTGCCACCGGGTCACCATGCCCATCGTACAGATCAAACTTGGGCATTTTGAACCCTGCTGGCAACTGAACATCTGGGAACAAACACAAATCCTTATAGGCTACACTCACTTGACCTCCCAGCCCCCTCATATCTCGGAACGATTGCTCTAAGCTTTTGACCTTTCTGATCATTTCTTCATGCTCGGGATTTTTGGGCGGTTTCTCGGCCTCTGCCAGGATATCAAGATGAGGAGTGTAAGGATATGGTTCTGGAACTTTGAAGGTGGGTTCAGGGGATAGTACTGGTTATCGTGAGTTTGGAACAGGGGTTCACTGGAAGATCGGTGTAATGTAGCAGGTGGAGGTGCCTCAAAAACATGTGTAATTGGTGGGGGAGGGTACGAGACTTTTTTGGGTGGTGGAGCTTGAGAAGTATGGGAAGTGGTGCCTTGGCATTGTTGGTAGAGGGGAAAGGCTGGAGATGAGTTCACAGTGGGAGGTTTCTGAGGTTGAGCTAATGGTGGGATACAAGCGGGGTTAGTGGGATAGACTGGCGGTGGATGCCCCTTCGCCCAAGCTTGGTACATTTCAGCCATCTACTATTTTAGCTTATACATTTCTTCCCTCATTGCATTAACGCCCATTTCTTCCACCTCTTTTGATGGGTCGATAATACTTGTTTCTGGTTCCTGGTCGACCATATTCAGCCTGTCTTTCGATTGGGTATTGTAGGAGTGAGTTTCCAGAATGCCAACCAGCTAACCACCTGCCTGAACTGAATACATCAAACAGACAACCTAGTTAGCGATTACGCTTTAACAGATTGGTAACCGCACATTGGGCATGAATGCACCTAAACAGTTAACTGTCTCTATTATGTATTTGATCAGTTGCATGCGTCATCCCGGCCTTTTCTTTCTTCTAGTTGCAAACATCCCCTTTTCTTTTCTTTTATTTCCTTTCCTTTCATTCTGGCCTCTGTTCTCTCCTTATTTTTACTCTCTCTTATTTTCTCTTTTTTCTTTCTTGTTTTTTCGCTCTTTCCTTTTCTTTACTCTCTTATTTTTCCTCTTATTTTCTTTCCCTTTCTTTTTGTTTCTTTTGGTTATGGTCGAATCCTATGGAGATTGCCTACGTATCATGACCCAGCATGAATCAAACCGAGCATATTTCTGGAAGATAAGTGTGAAAGTAAAATAAAACATTTTTTTGGGATTTTCAGTTTTATAAACACAGATGCCTCGAATACAGAGGCTCAATACTTAAAAAATTTCAAAAGACGAGCAGACTCTGATGTAAAGACCAAATACCGACTCCGAAATTAAGTTGTCATACTCCAAAAAAATACAGACTCAAAACAGAAAGAAAATACAAACCCAACATGACTTATAGACTCTGACAGAAAAGGAAATACAGACTCAACGGAAAATCATGAGTACATCAATGCTACTGGTGCCCGCGGGACATCATTCGGTCTCGCCACGGGCCTATGTGCAAGCTCCCTTTAAAGTCGATCCAAGTCGTTCATTATCTATTTAACAAATGTCATTACTGCTGCAAAGAAGGTAGTGCGAGTCATATCTTCACAAATCTGGCACTTCAAAATGATGTAGTCGGCAATGCTTCTAATATTCTCTCTTATGGCGCCCTTTTCCTGTAATAGACGCCCATTCTGCTGGGCCCTGGCCTCCAAAGTTTGCTCAGCAACATAATTTTGTTCCTGAAGCTGATGCAAATCTATTTCTAACTGCGCCAGTGCTGTATAACAATGTTCCCTTTCAACTTTGAAGTCTTTTGCCTGCTTGATCATTTTGTTTTCTGTGGGGATGGCCTTTTCTTTAACCCTGCGACCTCATCATCGTACCTTTCTCTCAACTGCTTAACCAGGCGTACCCGTTCGTCTGCATTTTTAGCCCATTATTTTTTAGCCTTGGCTAGTTCACTTTCTGCTTTGTTCAAATCGAAACTATAGTCACTCACTTTCTGCCTTAGGTTAGCTATGCGTTTTTCATCCCTGTCGCTTCGGGATGGATTTTCCACCGCTACTTTCATCTTCTGAATTTGAGCCCGAAGAACTTCATTTTCCTTGGCTAGCCTTTTCTTTTCCCCTTCATCCACCGCAATCTGCAAGCTACTCTCGAATTGAAGCTCCCTAATTTGTTTTTCCAATTTTCCTATTGTGGCCCTGTACTCACTCGCCTTAGCCACCCAAGCCCACTATTCTTGTGACGCTTCAACGAATTTCTGAACGTGAGGCTTTTTGGCTAGTCTTTCTGGTTCAGCCCTTGTAGTGTTCTTATTTCTATACCAAGCAAGATAGGCGGGTGAGACTTCGCCTCTAGATAAATCATGCACTCGAGTGTTTAGTGTCAAGTGCTAGCATTCATTCCAAATAGAACGAACTGTCTCTTCATGAAATTGACCGTCAGAACTAACCTCGACCGCATGCGTACTAATATCTTCATCTGGATGCATCACCTGACATCTTCCCAACTGTCTCATCGCCCGGTAAGGAGCGTAAGGCTGAATACCTCGCAGACCCATCAGGAGAAAATAAGGACCAGTGGCGGTCATATACACAATTTCTTCAACAAGAAGCCAACCCAATGTCCACTCTATTTGCCATGCAGTAATGGAGCGAAGGCAGGATACTCATTCTTCAAAACCCTCTGGCAACTTAAACCCTGCAATTCTTGTGCCAAACTCTTCAATACAACTTTTCTCTGTGGATCCATAACTCATATACTGAGGGTGATGGCACAAGTGCTCGATCGTCCACATCTGTAATAGCAAATTGCACCTCTCAAAGAAATCTGCCCCAGCTTTACATGTTGTGAGAGCTCGGTATATCTCAGACACTATCATAGGGGCAAGAATGCTCTTGGCATTGGTAATCAGGACCTTGACGACTCCAGCCACCCGTAAATCGATATTCTCGTCTTTTCGGGGAAATACCACAAGGCCTAAAAAAGCTACCATGAAGGAGAAACGCCTATGATCACATTTTGTTCGGTTTCCTTTGCTACAAACCCCGCTTGTCGGATCATTGAACCCTCCTACTCGGAGTACGGTACTCCCTTGCTTATCTTTAGCAAATCCATGAACTTGTGAGAGTTAACGGCTCTTGGAGCGATCAGATACTTATGCCTCAGCCCTTCAGTACTTCCCATATAACCTGCTATCTCTTCCAAGGTTGGGGTGAGTTCAAAATCCGAAAAGTGAAACACGTTATGGGCCGGGTCCCAAAACGTAACCAAAGCCTTTATGACATCTCCTCTGGGCTTGATTTTTAACAAACCGGTGAGACCTCCCAAACGTATATTAACCTTATCTTGCTCCGACTTTCCTAGATCTTCCCACCACATATGTAACTCCAAAGGGATCTTGTTGATGACTGCTATCGACAAACTTGGACTCGTGCTCATTCTGCACATTTGTTAGGGTGATTAAGCAAAAATCAAGACTCATTTGACTCAAAGACAAAATTGACACACTTTTTCTTTTCCCTTTTTTTCAAAAAATAAAATCCGGTTTTGCAAATACATCCTTTCAGCACCTCGAAGACGAAGATTTTAAGGCTGTGTTGGCTAACCGGTGAAAACCTTGAAAAATGACCACAGGCAACTGTTCTTGCAAAAACAGCCTTCCGGCGCCCTTTTAGGGACATTCGGCTATTTCTGACAAGAATGGCATCACCCTAACTATTTTCAAATAAAAGTAAAATTTTTGTTCTTTTGGATTATTTTTGCAAAAAGGAAGTTGGACCAGATGGGGGTTGCCTACGTATCTCACACCCTGTGAGAATCAAACTGGCGTAGTTCGGGCAGATAAAACAAACTATTTTTGAAATTAAAACTTTTTTTTTCATTGGCAAATAAAACAAACTATTTTTTAAAACAAAAACTTTTTTTTCATTGGCAAATAAAGCAAATTATTTTTGGAAACAAAACTTTTTTTTCATTGGCAAATAAAACAAACTATTTTTGGAAACAAAAACTTTTTTTTTTCTTCTCTTTTTTTTCATTTTCTTAAAACATTCGGCAGAGTTTAGACGCTATTTGGACATTGTTTTTTTTATAAAACAGGAGATTAACTCTCTATAAACCTCATACTGCTATTTTTCTTTCCTCAACTTTTTAAATATTTAAAAGCCGGTCAGCATGCAAGTCGGAAGCGAATAAATGCACAAGTAGCAAGTAAGATGAATCAGGATGGTCATTTTCCATTTTTGGTACACCTGTCCTAGACAGACCCAACCCCTGTGTTGAGCCTCCAAAGTCAAATGCACATGATGCAAACAAAAGTTCCTACTAGGGATCCGGCATGAAGCTGAGTTATTCTAGGTTCAAAACCTGGTATTTGTTCTAGACTGTGTACCCGAGCGGACAACTCGAGCCGAGGAGGGGGCTACGTACCGGGAACCAAAAGGCCATCCGGCTTAGTAACTTGTCCCAACCTCTTTCTTATTTCAAGGTATGACACTAACAGAATAGGGAGTCTCGACCAGCGAGCACATCCCCGAAGATGAGAAGAGAAGGGTTTCGTAGCCGTTTATATACAGTTCCAGATAATATCAAAGCGGTAAAAGCAACATTTTGCACATTTAGGCCAAAACATGTAATAAAATTAGATAATAAATAAAGCCAAATAATAACAATTATTCTAAGCTCGAATTCTTGCACCCTGAACCAGAGATTCTGGGTTCGATCGCCGTCAGAGTCGCCAGAGCTGTCACACCTCCTTTTTCACCTACACCCCCGGGAAGGGTGTATATAAGGGAGTTTTTTCCAACTTAAAGTGACAATCGAAACGGGATTATTTCATTTAAAGATTCAAAGTCGCCACTTGGGAGATTTATCGTGTCCCAAGTCACCGGTTCCAATCCCGAATCGAGGAAAAGATTTACTCTGTTTAACAGTTCGCGAACCAGAAAATCGGGTAAGGAATTCTGTTAACGCGGGAGAAGGTGTTAGGCACTCCCGAGTTTTGTGGTTCTAGCACTGTCGCTAAACTGTTATATTCGGCTTAATTATCTGATTTTAAACAATTATGAACCTATATGCCAATTTTAACTTTAATCGCTTTTATTTATTCTTTAAAGAAAATTGCAACGTTATTAAAACACGTCTCGAACCACGTCACATAAATGCACCCGTGGTTTTGACATATTTTAACATCGTTGAGATTTGGATTTGGGTCACATAAATGCGCACCCGAGTTTAGGAAGGTAAATTATTAAAATAACGTGCCTAAAGCAACTACGCGTTTGCAACTTTGCGAGGGTCATGAAAAATTCGCTAAATGGCGCGCCTCAATTTCTAAGGATTGTCCTCAACTAAATCAAGCTAGAGAAGTTCATATTTAAAACTAATTTGATGTTTCAATAAGGCTATTAATTATACACATGCTTAGGGTGATACACTAGGCGTTATCCAACTCTATCTAGATAATGAAAATTTATGAAACTATAACAACTTAAAATGAGGTAAAGCTATAAGACCAAAACAGATAATAACTCCATATTAGTACATCTCTTTTAGTTAGCCAGAGATGGCCTAGAGACTCACGATTTTCCCAGTTGCTTCAGTGATCAGTTTTGACAAAAATTTCATTTTCTCCACAAGACAGTATTGAGCAACATTCGATTTCCTTCTTTGGAGTACTAATCGTGGCAGTGTTGCTCAATTACATTCCTATTTTTCATAATGTTTCCCAAGTAAGACCACAATTCCATGGAATCAAAATGACAGATGTACGCCTACTCCAATTAAAAGAAGTGAACTGGCATGCTGGAAAATTCAACAATAGGTTACTGTTAATAGTATATAAAGATAACATCACAAACAAAAGCGCTTCTAATGAAAAATTAACCCGAGCATGATGATGACAAAGGTCACTGATCAGCAAGGTTCAATTAAGTCAAATTGTCCGCTGACCAGCGAATCTGTTGGGGTAAGGAACATACAGGAGTGTGAGGGTAAACAACTCAAAGCTGTTTAGCAAATGGCTGAAGAAAAACTTATCTTACACAACTAGCAGTCAAAGTTAAAACCTCAATTAGATACTAAACTATCCAGCCACCAAACCAATGAGAGCCAAGAGTGCAGAATTTGCACCCAAAAGACTGTGCATCTGCTGCTCAAACAGCGCAAAACAGGGCAAATTTTCAGCAGGGATAACAGTCTGGACAAATGTCCAAAATGCTGCACGTTATCAGCTTGAATTACTGCTTAAATCGACCTCTTCAGTAGCTCGAAAAAGCAGAATTCTTATAGAAGGAACAAAGAAGATACGTTTTCGAGCAAGAGTAAAAAAAAACAGAGCAAAACTGAACATATACAATTCGCAAAACAATTTATCTTCAACACCACTTTAGACCATGATCCAATAAGAATGAATCGTCGAGCAACATACCAAATTCACAAGTTTTTGTAGGAAACAAAGAATCCTACTGCTCGTACCATTTAACATGAAGAAACCAAGAAAAACCAACATGGGTCTAACTCAATACAACACGAACCAATGCAGCTTTGCGCCGAGTTTTAAATCAAACATAACATGATACTACGTGGATCGCTAAGACTCAACCCATACACTATTACGATCTTAAGAACGTAAGAAGAATTATCAAGACTTAGTTTTAGGATTCAAGTAACTCATTTCAAGTACAACCTCAAGAAAATAGGCAAAATGCTCAACGTAACTGCTTCATGAGTACAACAGATGCATACTTTTTACAGCATGAAGATCAGAATGCCCTTCGACATGAAACAAAGAAGCAGTTTGATGCAAAGTAAGATCATGCTCTTTTTGAAGGAAGTAGGATCATATTCTCAACCAGCGGTCATGGTCGGACTCAAATCTCACCGCGAAGATGCTACCAATGCAAATATTCAACTCAAATTTCTCAGGTAAAAACACTCGATGAATTAAGACTAAAGTAGAAACGAGAAACTATTTTCCAATTCCCAGAACTTCAAGGTTGAGCTCAACTCACACAACTGGACCTCAGCCTCTAGTTTTAAGTCCAATTAATGTCAAACAAACAGACACGAACCAAGTTCTCAGTCACAACACATCAAAGAAAATCGACATAGCTCAATAGACTTTACAAAAAAAAAATCTCAGCTAGTCACAAATCAATAAGAAACTAAACTCGAATTCACTGATTCGATCCCACAAAAACTTAAATGACAACAATATAGAGATGCAAACTCAGAAATTCTATAGCTCAAGAATAGCTAAAACCAGAGTTATATGTGAGAAAGAAAACCAAAATTGAAGATACGAACTTCTTTTAACAATTAATGCCTTAATAATACACCTCTTGCCTTCGAATACTAGCGAAGTTCAGCAGCAAATCAACAGAACAACCATAGAAATCCAAGCCTGAACTTCAACTTTTATCACCTTGAAACTCAAATTCGGATTCAGAAAAATAGAAAAATTTGTACCTATACCTCTGTTAAACCTTGAAAGGACTCTTCAAAGAAGAATATAAACCCCGAAAACCATCAGTTCAATAAGCTTTTTAACCCTTTTTTTTTCAGAAAATTCTTTTTGAGTCCCCCCTCACAAAATCGGATAAGGCTTCTTTTGAAGACCAATCCTTGATGAATGTGGGGCTCGGATTGAGTGAAATCAATCCAACGCCTCACACTCATCCAGCATCTCATCTCTAGAGTCTTCCAATCGTGCGATAAAACTCGAATTCGAGCAAGTGAGAGGAGAGGGAAATCTTTAGTGTCAGAAACCGTTAGAAATGGTGATGAGGAGAGAGGGGGAACACGTGAGGTGAGATTTGGGACTCACTCGCCCGAATTTGCACTGAATTTGGGGCTTGTTTCGAGTGATTTTGGAGAAGAAGAACAGTAGGCATCGGTTTGGGACTTAGGGCTCGTCCGCTTGTTTCATTTGGGTTTAATCCATTATTTGGGGAGCGGGTCGGGTTGCAGATGGGTTGGCCGGGCGGGTTTGGCGTAATTGGGCTGGGGTGAAAGATTTCAATTTGGGCTTGGACAAGAAAATTGGAGATTGGTCCAATTGGTATTGCTCTTCTTTTTATTTTCACCTATTTTCAATTTTTCCAAAAGTTCTCTTTGTTTTTGTTTTTTCTTTCAAGATTAAATAAAAATCTAAATTTATTCCTAGAACTTAATTCACCTAACAAACACTAATTAAACCTAAATGATAATTGTCACAATTAAAAAAAAACAAATTAAAGGGAAAGCTACTTAAAACCAAAGTTAAAATTAAAAATGCAAATTAAACTATTTTTGTGTAATTTTCCTTTTATAAACAACCTAATTGCTTAATTAGCCATAAAATATTAAATTAAATCCTAAATACAAACGCACATATATTTTTGTATTTTTCATTAATTAAAATACACAGACAAAAAAAATGCAAACAATTAACAGAAATGCTACAAAAATCTACGAAATTTGCAAATAATGAAAGAAATTATTTTGTTTTGAATTTGTGGGAGTAATTCATATAGTTAAAAAATCACATGCTCACAGAGACCAAGCGCGAGCGTCGGGAGAGGAAGATGATGGCCGTCTTCGGGAAGATGTCGTCCAAATACCAACGGTATTGTGCCAAGCACTGTGCAATGGCTGATATTTACAATCAGGATCCTGAGTTTCAGCTGTTTCGTGAAGGGCTCAAACAAAGGGAGGACCAATTGGAGCGCAAGATCGAAGAGCTGAGGGAGTGGGACGAGGAGCTTGTGAAGGCTGTCGCCCGTAACAATGAACTTGAGGCCTCCCTTAAGGTGAAAGAGGACGAGCTCGAGTTGAGTAGGGGGGGTGATGGCCGAGAATGCCAATTTACAAGCAAAGGTGGCCAGTTTGACCACTAAACTGAGTGCGAAGGCGGTGGAGATTGAGGGACTTAAGGGCGAGCTGAACGTCGGTGCTGATAAGCTGGCTGCAGCTATTTCTGGAACGACGTCTTTGGAGAATGCCCTCCGTGTTTGTAAGTCGGAGCTGGCCGAGGAGAAGAAGGACTCTAATATTAAGGTCATAGGGCTTGAAGGGCGTGTTAGGGAGTTGGAGGCGGAGCTATCTATGCTGAATGGGCATGTGGCCTCGCTGAGAGCGGAGGATGCAAATTGACGCTCTCAACCTTCTACGTTTCATGCCTCGGCCTACCCGGTCATTCCTTGTCGTTTATATGAGTTGTGGGTTTTGGATGAGGCCCAGCTTGATGTGTACAAGGCTTTCCACGCCGAGGGGAGGGCAACTGAAGTGGAACTTCAAATCGTACATACCGAAGCTCGTGCAGCTCGTAAGGCATGCGGGTATGACCCTCTTACACCTGACGGAGATGACATCAATTATGATGATGCGAACCGCCTTGCTTTGGATTCTTGGTCACTGGGGTAATGTGTAATCTTTTGTTAGTACTTACTTTTGTCTTGGGCTTCTGTAGGGGGCATGTTTGAGTCGGTTTGTAAGGACAAATGTAAATAATATTTTGATGCAATGTAGAATTTTATTTTGTCGATTTGTTGGTGTTCTTTGTAGTGTTTATGGTATCCAGGATTCCTGTAGAGCTTATTGAGTCGATTAATCTTTTGGGCGAGGATGGTTCCTCCCCTTTTTTATGATGGCCTTGGCCATTGGGATGCCACTTCGAACTATCGTCGTAGTTCGAACGAGGTCGAACTCACATTTTCGTCGATGGCCTTGGCTCTTGTGATGTTGGTTTGAACTGTCGCCGAAGTATGATCCCATTGTAGTTCGAACGAGGTCGAACTTATATTTTCGTAGATATCCTTGTCCATTGGGGTGTTGCTTCGAACTGTCATCGAAGTAGGATCTCGTCGTAGTTCGAACAAGGTCGAACTCATTTTTTGTCGATGGCCTTGGCCATTGGGATGTTGCTTTGAATTGTCGTCGAAGTAGGATCCTGTCGTAGTTCGAACGAGGTCGAACTCATTTTTTGTCGATGACTTTGGCCATTGGGATGTTGCTTCAAAGTGTCATTGAAGTATGATCCCGCCATAGTTCGAACGAGGTCAAACTCATATTTTCGTAGATTGCCTTGGCCATTGGGATGTTGCTTCGACCTGTCTTCGAAGTAGGATCCCGTCGTAGTTCGAACAAGGTCGAACTCATATTTTCATTGATGGCCTTGGCCATTTCAGTTTGGAGGTTTGATCGTATTCCCGTAGGAAGATGCATGTTGACTTTGCTCATATAATGGAGATTTAATTATAATCTTGTGAAAATCACATGTCAACTCTGTACATACAATGGAGATTTGATTATATTCTATCCAGTCCCTTCATTACTTCGCCCCGGAGATCATGTCGACGGGCGGGGTAATGAATAATACTTCGAACCTCGAGACATTTCCCGTGCTGCCTCATTAAAAACCTCACCAGGAAAACCCGATTGGGACAAAACCCGGATGAGGGAAAAATAGTACGACTTAGGTGGCGCCTTCTTTTAGAAGTGGAAATATTTGAGATGGGCGACATTCCAGTTGTTTTGGAGTAATTTTCCCTTCATTGTCTCTAACTGAAATGCTCTTTTGTTTGCTGCGGCTGTGATTTTATATGGTTCGTCCTAGTTCGTTCCTAGTTTTCCCTTATTAGGGTCTTTCCCTGCTTGTGTTTTAGCCTTGAGGATGTAATCTCCAACTTTGAGCAGTCGCACTTTGGCCTTCTTGTTGTAGTTTCTACTTGTTGCTTTTGGGCCACCATTCTTATGTGGGCTATGTCTCTCCGTTCTTCGACTTCATCCAGATCTTGTAGCCTACTTTCGTCATTGATTGGTCCGCTCTTGTTGGAGTATCTCAAACTAGGCTCTCCAACCTCAATAGGTATAACTGCGTCAGTCCCGTAGACTAGTGAGTATGGTGTCTCGCCTGTGCTAGTTTTTGGTGTGGTGCGGTATGGCCATAATACTTCCGATAGCAGTTCAGGCCATAGCCCTTTGGAGTCTTCAAGATTCTTTTTTCAATCTACTCAGTATTACTTTATTGGAGGATTCGGCTTGACCATTACCGGCAGGATGGTATGGCGTGGAGAGTATTCGTTTGATGTGCCATTTATCGAAAAACTCGGTCGTTTTCTTTCCGAAAAACTGAGGTTCGTTGTCGCAGTTGATTTCTTAGGGGATGCCGAAGCGGCATACTATGTTTTTATATATGAACGCGATAACCTCTTGCTCACGTACCTGAGTGTATGCACCTGCTTCCGCCCATTTAGAAAATTAATCAGTTAAAACCAAAAGGAAACATACCTTACCTCGTCCAGCTGGGAGGGGTCCGACTATATCTATCCCCCACTTTATGAATGGCCATGGTGAAGTGATGAAATGAAGGAGTTTCCCGGCTTGATGTATCATGGGGGCGTACTTCTGGCACTGTTCACATCTCCTGACGTAGTCCGCGGCTTCTTTTTTCATGGTGGGCCAGTAGTATCCGGCGCGGATAAGGAATCAGACGAGGGCATGATTTCCCATGTGGGAGCTGCAGTGGCCTTCGTGTGAAAATGGTAACAACAATTAAATTTGTAAAATGGGATTCTTAAAATACATGATCTATTTTTATGCTAGTTGTTTAGAGCAGTTGATGCTAAGAAAATGAAGTTTAACGAAGAGATACAAGCTAAAACGGAGCAGTAATCAAACCGAGGGGCTTGCCACCCAAGCCTCGGACTGGTCGATGAAGAAGCCTCGGGGTCAATATCCAACTTGATCTCGAGCTATCGGGGGTAATCGGGAATGAGATAATAGTTAAGATATGATCAAATAAGGCTCTTTATGGATTATGCCAAGGAATAAATGAAGAACAAGTATGAAACTAATAAATGCTAAGAGTGGCCTCGAGCTAGTAAGAACGAGCAAGTTAGAGAGAAGAAAGAGAGAGATATTATTGATATTGTGGAGAATAGTTAGAGCAACATCAGCCCTTTATAAAGTAGTGTGGGTTCCCTTTATATAGGAGGGGAACCCGATTATAGTATAACATGCATTAATTGTAAAGTATGGAGATGGGACGGCTAGACATGACGCTTCGACGTAGGCTATGGATAGGCCGGCTCTATCAGACAGAGCCGCGTGCCTTGGGAGTTTTCCCCTTTGCTCTTGCCTCGGTGTTCGTCTTCTTTGAGTCAGGCCTCGACGAGCCCCAAGGGAGGGGACTCGGTCGCAACTCCACATCCTCGGGGTCTCGAGGTATTCTTCTGAAGGGCTTGATATAGAGAAATTAAATCCTCTGATTTCACCGTATACAGACAGATAACTAGCTTTACGATGTAAGCGTAGGCCAATGTTAGGCTGCCCAAATAGACTTAATCGATTCTGGATTCATTCTTCGGAAGCTTCCCATGTTTGCCAGGGTTTCGACCGATGATATCCTCCACTGGGTATCGACAGATCTTGAGGGAAGTGACCGGCTCGAGGTCCCGAGCCTCCGGGGTGACCTACTGAAGCAATTCTATCAAGGAGAAATTGGTCCTCCGATTTCACCGTGCACAGATAGTCTTCGCATTTCTTATAGGGAAGTAATAAGAAATGATTTTGACTCTCCACTTTGCGGGCTCCCGTAATGATGTCATGCTGATGGCGCAACCCTTTTTACAAGTGTCGAGGAATTTCACCCTTTTGCTTCTTCAAGGTCATCTGATGTGCTGTGGATACTCGTTCTCTGGGGTCATAATATTGCCGTCGATTCAGTTTCTATGAACGCATTGATTGCGCCTGTTGTTACGCTTTTTAAGGGCGGTAATGGCGACGTCGGTTACTTTTCCCTCCCCCTATAAATGGGGCTTCCTGTGATCAGGTTTTATCCAAGCATTATTTGATAGCCATCCTTTCCTTCTTTCTTGCCATTTTTAGTCTTTGTCGTCTCGTCATGCTTGAGTCCCACGGCCTCAAGGCCTTACGTCAATGTCATGTACGCTATGGCCCTACTCTCGATCTTTCTTCGGTTGGACGAAGTTGTGCTGCTGTGATGTTATTGTCGTTGTTGTTGTTGTTGTTGTTGTTGCTATCTCCATTGGCTTGGGGCGATGAAGTAGAGGACCGATTTTCTCCGACCTGGGGAGATACTTGGATTATGCACCGCTTCTCAAGAGGGGGCTCGGATTATACACCGCTGCTCACCCTCCTTCCTCGTCTTGGCGTGTTACACCCCCTTTGGATTCCTGGGTGTATGGTGGCAGTGTCTATTGGCTGTTGCCTCCCGGGCTGAGGCAACGTCTTAATAAGTGTCTTTACAATGGTAGTACTGGCGGAGTTTGTACTAGCCAAAATTTTCACCCAGCCACTTCTTGTCTTCTTCCGGTCTCTCCTTCGTTATTTTTCTATTCTCCTTCGCTTTCCTCTTCTATGTCCTTCCTTTTGAATATGCCATTCCAGGAGGATCGAGATGAGGTCCCCGAGGGGATTGGACATGGAAAATATTGTCTTTGAGGTAATACGCTTGAGGAGATGATGCCGGAGATGCCGCACTTTGGGAATAGGCTGGATTCTTAGACTATTGTTGTATGCATACCCTTGAACTTCTTTATTTCTGTGTAAGGATCCCCTTGCGGTCTTTTGTAATCATATGTAAGCCCCCCCCCCCCCCCGAGGGTAGTTATAAACGAATATTTTTTTAATACAAAGATATTCCCTTGACTCCTGCCTTTGATATTTGCTGTATTTCTTTATGCTTGCGACAGCTTTGAATGCATGATCCTGTCTTGTCGTTGCTAACACTGGACCCGGATGCGAGCATTCCTTCCGGCCTTCAGTTGATGGAAACAGCTTTGCGCGGGGCCTTTCGTGGTTCCTTGAACTGAACCCGAATAAGGCCAATAATCTCGGGCCGCCGGGACCCTGACTTTACGTGGAAACAAGGATAATGTTTTGGGCCTCATAATAACCTTTGAAAAGGAATTTTATCAAGGACCCGTGGACGGGGGATGCTGGTGATTTCCTAAAATCAGCCCCTGAACGGAGGCTTGCTCACACTCAGACCATCCTGGACAACACCCGGAGCCCAGTTCGTACAGGTGACATTCAAAAATGCTTTTTTCTTCATAGACTGGTTTCCCTTGATGAAGATCTTCGAAGTTGCGTTCCACCCTTGTGTTAATGAAGGCGTTGTTGGCTTTATGGAGCACCTCCTTACTATGATGGAGGTCTTTGGGATCAGGTATCGCTTTGAGGCTGGAGATGGTGCTATTAGTTAGCGTCTTTGGTCAGTTTCGAATCATCGCCACTCTTCCAATGTATGATATGAAGTTGTTTCTGCGCTCCCATGGATTCCCCTGCCTTACGTAGTTGCCATTTTCTGCGCCATGTTTCTGGTATCAACACGCATGTACGTCTCTTCGCCTTTTAGTCTTTCAACTTTGCGACTGTTATGGCGGAAATGAGGGGATTAATCTGACAGGAGGGGGAGAAGCTCCCCCTCCGGTTTTTGGGGCCATCGGGGTGTGCCGATTCCACGGTGCCGGTTGATCACGCCCTTAATCGCTGTTGCCGGGGACGGTAGAGACCGGGCATGGATGAGTCGCTCTGCTCGAGCACTGACCGTTAGTATTATACCTTAGTAGCCCGTATTATTTGTTTGGAAAATGGATCAATATTCTTTAGGCGGCGCACTCCGCGCTTTGCAAGTTCTGCCTATGGCGGGAGCGAACTCAGTAACTGTGTTTTCCTTCTTCCGTCATGTTTATATGGGCATTTGTAGGTATCGGATTGTCCCCCAAGGGCGAGGTTGTGCTCCTCCGGAGAGAGGGAGGAGTGTTAGGCTTCCGAGCCAGGGGAAGATGGCGATAAATGGGATATGCACTCGTTGTGTGATTGAGTATTTAGCGGGCCTAAATAGGTCCATGTCTTCGGCGAGGGAACATCGTCCGAGCCTGCTGTTCTTGAAGTTTTTGATACCGGAGTGGTGGTTCCTCCGAGTGATCATGCTTCAACCGATGTCGGTTCTTTCCAAGGCCAAGTGGTCTAGGCCAACAGGGATGTGCTTCGGCCTTCGTGGAAGTCCGCCAGCCTTACTTCGTGGTGAGCTTCGACACAGTTCTTCCGCATCTTGTGTCTTCTCTTCCTTATCAGGTTTTCTCCTTGCAGGACTTTGATAGGCTCAGGTTTGAGCTCCTCTGCCATGGGGCTAGACCTCGGAGAGCTCTGGATGAGGGTAAGACTCTTAGGCTCCTTAACGAGGAGAAGGAGGTTGTGTTGATGTACTGGCGATATGGGGCATACCGGAGCTCGAATTATGAGAGCTATTTGATGGGGTAGGTGACCTCTTGTAGTAATCGTTTTTGCTTTTTAACCTTTGAGGTTAGGACTTTGCTCATTCTTTAGTTGCAGAAAAAAGATGAAGGCTCACGAGTACCTTAGGGGTGAAGCCGACCGAGTTAGGAATGCTTGTGGTGAACTGAGGGCTCCAGGTGCTTGGGATGGGCCCTTGATCATGAGAAAGGATCGAGGAATACGTTTGTTGTAGATCCCGAGGAGAGGTGCTTGAAGAGATCAACTCTAGGGGTTTTGTTCTCCTGGAAGAGTCGGCTTGAGAGAAAGAGGACGAGCGTGATGCTCGGTTTACTTCTTGCCGACGTCACGGTGAGCAAAACTGCGGCTGGTAGGTCGTAGCCTTCTGGAGTGGAGAATAGATTGTGCCACTTGGTATTTCTCATTCGCAGAGCATGTTTGTATATGGAGAATGCACCTTTTGCATATGATAAAAGAGAACTTGAAGATCTATTTCTTTTGCATTTTTTTCTGCATTGCTTTTGACTAGGCAGGCCGGTTTCGGTGTTTAGCGGGAGCCCTATGGATCCGGGGCTCATTAGATAGGCCCGGAGGCTCTCGAGTACGATCTTTGACGCGAGTAGGCGGTAGAGCTTTCGTGCTTTGCCCAGTTGTTTTGTGTTCAGTCTCCGAGTCGGGATTTGACTCGAGCTTACCTGACCTTCAATCTTCTGTGCGTGCACGGGCAGATGATGATGGTTTTTATTCCTTGCCCTTGAGCATTTGTATTTAAGTATTTTGTGTTCAGTCTCCAAGTCGTGTCGCGACTCAAGCTTAATTAACCCTCAAGTTGTTTCGTGCCTGCACGGGCAGATGGCGATGGCTCTTGCATCTCGGGTCGAAGCGACCTTTTAAGTGTGTGGCCCTGAGGCTCGTTTGGCTGGCGATAATGGTACCTACGTCGTGCCCTTAGGCATGTGTAGTTAACTATTTTGGATCTGGTCTCCGAATCGAGTTATGACTCGAACTCATTTTAATCCTCATGTTTTCAATTTTCAAGCTGGCGACACTGCCTCTTACGCTGTTTGGTCATTGCAACCTTTTAGTGTGCGGTCCGGAGGCTCGTTTGGCTGGAGAAAATGGCTCTTACGCTTTTTCCCATGGACATATTGTAGGCTTTGTTTTCCTCTCGTTAAGGTATTTTTGAAATATTTTGCCTGACCCGTCGTCGGTTCGGGAAGAACCTCAATTTTAAGTCGTTAGCGGCGATGTTCGAGCACCTTAGAAGGCTTTTTTTTGTAGCTCAAAGCCTTGTGATTTGGAGCTGACATGGTCGAAGCTCGTTTGCTTGTTGAGGGAAGCCTGTTTTAATCGGTTCTTTTCTAAGTAGATTCGAAGTAATGTCCTGCAATTTTGTTAGCGACGGTCGAGCATCCCTGAGTCGCATTAATTTGGCTAGTGCAGCCGTTTTGACCATAGTCATCTGTTTTGCTGGAGCCATTTTTGATCCCGAGTGATAGTTTAGGTGTCTATACCGAGGGTATGCCCTTTCGGGATTCTTACAAATGCGACGTATAGCCTAAACTTTGGGATTGAGTTTTATACCTGTAGTAAGGTCTTACAAAATTTTCATGCCTGTTGAGGTCTTACAGTTTGTCATGCCTCTTGAGGTCTTACATTTTGTCATGCCTCTTGAGGTCTTACAGTTTTTCATGCCTGTTGAGGTCTTACAGTTTGTCATGCCTGTTGAGGTCTTACAGTTTGTCATGCCTGTTAAGGTCTTATAGTTTGTCATGCCTGTTGAGGTCTTACAGTTTGTCATGCCTATTGAGGTCTTACAATTTTTGTTGCTATGTAAAATAGAACTGGCTAGACCGAGTCTGCCCGCTCGGGGTCTTACGTCCTCGGGTTTTCTAGTATATGGCGATTGATGACAGTCTCCAAGTCATCGAGTTTGCTTAGGCTCAAAGGCCATTATTCATGAGCCCGGAGTTGCTTTTCTGGGGCCTTATGGGCTTGGAGTTCCGACCTTAGGGTCATGTAGGTACCAAATTGTTGCCACTAAGTCTCCGAGTATTTCGGGATGCATTCGGTGGAGGGAACCCTACCGTGAGCGTGTTGAAATTTCCTTTTTTGGAGTACGATATGCTAAAAGATATTCCTTTATTTCTTGGCATAAATACATGTCTCTTCATCGTTGTAAGCTCGGCTTGCACGGGCGCGGATCCTTGTACCATTTGGTCCGGTACATGATTCCCTATTGAAACTCAGTTTGCCGTTCCCCAGCCCTTCCGGGTGGTACCTTCAGGGGGAGTTGCCCTTCATCATTTGATTGCAAAATAAGGCCTGTGATCTTGTTGGATCCTTCTTAGGGGGTACGTTGCTTCGCTAAGAACCTTGCTGGCGAGACCCTCTTCGGGGTGGAAGTCCGACCGAGGGGAAAGAGCGCGGTGGGTTCTGTTAAGGACTTGGGGTCTTCGGGCAGGGTTAGCACTTCTAAACGCCCTGGCCGAGTGTTTGCATATAGATTAGTGAAAAATAACGAAGGAGGGGGGTAGTTTTTCTTTACCGCGGGATGTGCAGACGATGTTCCGAAGTTTGCTATGTTCCTACTGTTTCGGGGTGAGGAATCCAATATAGCCCTCCACCGTGTTTAATCGGTCTTGGTCGAAGATGTGGTTCTCTTACCCTTTGACTCTTTTCAAAAGTGGAGGTATTGGTGCTGACGATGCATCATGTGATGCGGAATTTCCCCTTGCCGCATATTGCTACCTGCAGATGGTTTTAATTCCATCCTTTGCATGGAATTTCATCCTTTTGGCATAGTGGGGACAACCCTATATTAAGGCAGTGCGCCCGTGTTATCTGAATAAAGCATCCGTGCCTTGCGCCTCCTTTGATGATATGGAACTCGACGTTCCGGTTTGGGCCAATCATGTTGTACTGAGAGAATGGTCTTTCTCCTTATCGTAGCGATCGCTGTTTGGAATCCGTCAAAGATACGAGAGGTGGTTGTGTTTTGACTCGGTGGTCTGAACCGCCCTATCATCCTAGGCCTGACAGCATTGATCGAGCCACCTGAACTTATGAGCACATATTTTATTTAAAATGGTCGAGTGAGGAAGAAGGTTACCAATGCGTTAATGGGAGGTCAATACAAGGTCTCGGTACCCTCTTTGCTGAATGCAAGGGCGTCCTTGGGAGTATATCCCTAGGTCTGCCTTTCTCTGGTGACGAGCATTTTTATTCTCCCTTTTATGAGTCTTTGAAGGGTGTCGCCGCTCCTCCACTATCGTGGCAATACGTCGCGACTCATTCGCTTTGCTCTTCCTAGCCGCCTTCCTTGCTCGGAACTGAACTCGAGCCTGATCGCTCAGCAGTTCTCGGCGGTGATTTTTATTGAGTAGCACTACTGTTTTCCTCCTGGGATGGCGGTTATTTTTGGCTTTATGGTCGTGCGCGTTATACAGTTCACACATCCAGTTGTGGTTCCTCTTATAGGAATTCTGCTAAATAGGCCTGGGCCACCCAATGTCTCTGGTTTTGCTGACGATGAATACGATGTCTGATATAGCGATGTTGAAATTGTATCTTGATGAGAGAGGCATCCTCACTGGCTTTGTGTCCCCGTCGAATCTGGCTCTATTAACGATTCCTCGAGGATATTGTCCTCGATTTATTCTCCGATCATTGCGAGGTAGATTGCGTCTCGGGGCGGTCCTCCTTTCTACGGCGTGCATGCGATATCTTTCTCTGTTTGTCATTGGTTGTTCTTCCAGGAGCCTGCTTTGGTATACTGAGCCCAAGGGGGCTCCTGGACGGTCATCCTCGATCCTGATTTGTGACTGGTGCCAGATATGAACATCCTACCATATCTTAGCTGGGTACCCGATAAAGTTTTGTTTCAACTGCCTTGAAATCATTGGACTTGGTTTGTTTAGGATTTGAGTGAAGAAATCTGTATCGCCCAGTAATCCGAGACCGGGGATAATCCCATTCGTTCCATTAGGGAATGAGGTACGAATTCCCGTAACATTTCATTTTCCCTTTGTTCGGCTCTGGATGTGTCGGGTTTTCTCATCGTTGCTTTGATGGCATCGGCGTGTGCCTTTATGGATGAATCTGCCGGTATGGTAAGTAGGTTTATGGGGCTGGGTGCTAGGTTATGATGCCTCATCATGGTCCCTTTCGAGAGTGTTTCCCCGAACCTCTTCAATAAGACGGGCTCGATCTCATCATCATTTGGGTCGTTGCCTTTTTCTGCACACGTATAGGCAGTGATGTGTTCGTTAGGATCTGAGGTCCCGTAATACTTAGGGAGTTCTGGCATTTTGAACTTCTTTGGAATAGGTTCCGGGGCCGCTTCATCGGTGAACGACCACTGCACAAATTTCCACGAACCTGATTCGATCCTTTTGGTAAGATCCCCAAGCATCTTTGCTATGGCAGGGTCGGCTACCGATCTGTTATTGTCTGATCTCTTGGGCACTTGTTCGGCGAGGGGAGCCGTCACAGTGCTGGGAGTCTTCGGATGGTTTTGCAACTGAGCGATAGCCAACAGCTATGCCTGTAGCATTTCAAAAAATATCGTGAAGACTAACTTCTTATACTCCTCGAGCTGGGGTTTTTTGGGCTTCCAGTTGGTCGCCATGCTGTATGTTTCCGTCGGTGTGTGAGGTTTCATCGACCCGCTGCGCGTTTCGCAAAACTGCATCCGCTAGAATCGGTCTAGGTGCGTTATCGGGGTTCTACGGGGGCTCGCCAACGGCTGGAATAGCCATATTGTTTTCGCCGTGATTTTCGAGGTAGTCATTCTCAACCCTGTTTACCGAGCCAGACATTTCGACCTGAAATCAAGAGATCTTGGACAAGAAAAAGTGTGAAAGATAACTTGCGTTTTTGTAATGAAATCAGCAAGAAAATAATCACTATTATTTTTATCCCCATAGTGGGCGCCAAACTGTTTACCGTGAAAATGGTAACAACAATTAAATTTGTAAAATGAGATTCTAAAAATACGTGATCTATTTTTATGCTAGTTGTTTAGAGCAGTTGATGCTAAGAAGATGAAGTTTAATGAAGAGATACAAGCTAAAATGGGGCAGTAATCAAACCGAGGGGCTTGCTGCCCGAGCCTCGAACTGGTCGATAAAGAAGCCTCGGGGTCGATATCCGGCTCGATCTCAAGCTATCGGGGGTAATCGGGAATGAGATAACAGTTAAGATATGATCAAATAAGGCTCTTTATGGCCTATGTCAAGCAATAAATGAAGAACAAGTATGAAACTAATAAATGCTAAGAGTGGCCTCGAGCTAGTAAGAACGAGCAAGTTAGAGAGAAGAAAGAGAGAGATATTATTGATCTTGTGGAGAATAGTTGGAGCAACATCAGCCCTTTACAAAGTAGTCTGGGTTCCCTTTATATAGGAAGGGAACCCAGTTATAGTACAACATGCACTAATTGTAAAGTATGGAGATGGGACGGATAGATGCGACACTTCGACGTAGGCTCTGGATAGGCCGGCTCTGTCAGACTGAGCCGCATGCCTTGGGAGGTTCCCCGTTTTCTCTTTTCTCAATCTTTGTCTTCTTTGAGTTGGGCCTCGATGAGCCCCGAGGGAGGGGACTCGATCGCAACTCCACGTCCTCGGGATCTCGAGTTATTCTTCCGAAGTGGCTTGATAGCGAGAAATTAAGTCCTCTGATTTCGCCGCATACAGACAGATAACTAGCTTCATGACGTAAGCATGGGCCAATGTTAGGCTGCCCAAATAGACTTAATCGATTCTAGATGCATTCTTTGGAAGCTTCCCGTGTTCGTCGGGGTTTCGATCGATGCCATCCTCGGCTGGGTATCAACAGATCTTGAGGGAAGTGATCGGCTCGAGGTCGCAAGCCTCCATGGTGACCTACTGAAGCATTTCTGTCAACGAGAAATCGGTCCTCCGATTTCACCATGCATAGTAGTCTCTGTTCTTTGATTTGGAAAGTCCCGGTGACTTTGTTCACCATGGGTTGAGAGTCACACTGGAGGACGAGTCATCGGGCGCCGTATTTGAGGTCTAATTTCAATTCTGCAATCACAGCTTCATACTCGGCCTCGTTGTTAGTCATCTCGGGGCATCGTATGGACTGGAGAATTACTTTGCCCGTAGGAACTTTGAGGACGAGTCCCGGCCCCGATCCCGAGGCATTAGAGGCGCCGTCGGTGTAGAGGACCCAGAGGTCGGTGTGTGCAGAAGAGCGGAGCGCTTCCTGCTCTACTTTAGCTAATATTTTCGCACTGAAATCAGCAACAAAATCGGCGAGCACCTGCGACTTAATGGCAATTCGCGGTTGGTATGTTATACCGTGCTCTCTTAGTTCTATGGCCTATCTAGCTAATCTACCCGATAACTCGGGTTTGTGTAGGACACCCCTTAGGGGGAGGGTTGTCACCACTTTTATGGGGTGACATTGAAAATATGGTCTAAGCTTTCGTGAAGCTACGACTAATGCCAAAGCTAGTTTTTCAAGGTGACGGTACCTTATTTCGGCATTGATTAAGGTTTTGCTGATATAGTAAATTGGAGATTGCGTAACTTCGTTTTTGCGGACCAAGACTGCACTTACAACGACTACGGAGACCGCCAGATACACAAGTAGACATTCACCTGGGTTTGCCTTGACGAGTAGGGGTGGAGAAGATAGATAAGCTTTCAGTTTTCTCAGGGCATCGACGCATTCTGCATTCCATTGCAGTCTGTGGTCTTTTCTTAGCACATTGAAGAATTTATGGCATATATCCGATGATCGGGAAATGAACCTCGACAGCGAGGCTATTCGTCTTTTTAATTTCTACACCTTTTTTTGCTGGTCAGTACCTCTGGTATTCCTTTGATGGTTCTGATCTGGTCCGGGTTGACCTCGATACCCTTTTGTGACACTAGAAAACCAAGGAACTTTCCTGAAGTTACGTCGAAGGCGCATTTTCCGAGATTCAGCTTCATCCCGCATTGCCTCAATATCTCGAAGGCCTCCTTCAGATGGCCAATGTGATCCTCTTTTTTTGTCGATTTTACTAGCATGTCATCGATGTAAACCTCCATGGTCTTACCGAGTTGTTCTTTGAACACCTTGGTGACTAACCTTTGATATGTCGCCCCTACATTCTTGAGTCCGAACGGTATTACCTTGTAGCGGTATGTTCCTCGGTGAGTGATGAAAGTGGTCTTTTCTTGATCTTCTTCAGCCATTAAGATTTGGTTGTAACCGAAATAGGCGTCCGAAAAGCTTAGTAGTTTGTGCCCTGTTATTGTGTCGATGAGCTGATCGATGTGTGGTAACGGGAAGGAATCTTTCGGGCATGCTTTGTTCAGGTTGGTGAAGTCAACACACATTCGCCATTTCCCGTTCTTCTATTTTACCATGACCACATTGGCGACCCATTAGGGGTATTTCGACTCTCTGATGGAACCATTGGCGAGTAATTTATCAACCTCCTCGCTGGCGGCCTCATTGATAGTGGCATTGAACTTTCTCCTCATTTTCCATACCAGAGGCTAAAGAGGATCAATGTTCAGCCTATGTATGGTGATATCCCTTGGGATTAATGGCATATCATAGTGGGAAAAGGCAAACAAATCGGCGTTGTTAGTTAAGAACTCACGATATTTACCTGGTTCCGAGAGGTTGTGTCCAATATATGCCTTTTTCGTGCTATCGGTATTGTCCAGTTGAACGGGATCAAGATCTTCTACGGTTGCTTTGCAAGCTTCTATGATGTCCGAGTCTTTGATGGCTTCTACTTGCGCGTCGGGTATGGTTCCCGACATGGCTGATTGCTATGCTTCCACACTTGCCCCTTTTAGTTGATTGGTGTGTGTGCAATCTTGGGCTATTTGGTAGCACTCTTGGGCGGTGCGTGGCTCGCCTCGGATGCTGAATATCCCCCATGGGGTGGGAAATTTGATTACTTGATAAAAACTTGACGGGACGGCACGCATGGCGTGTATACATGGTCGTCCTATGATGGCGTTGTAGGTTGTTTCTTGGTTCATGACATGGAATGTCGTTTCTAAGGTGACTCCTTCTGCCAGGACAGGCAGCACTATTTTCCTAGAGGTTCGTTCCACTGCATTATTAAAACCCGTTAGTGTTATGCAACGTGGTATTATTTTATCCTCGAGCCTCATCTGCATGAGAACTCATAGGTGAACAATACAGATGTCGCTTCCGTTATCCACCATTATTCTTTTTAAGTCGGTATCTGTGATGCGTAAAGTTATAACCAAAGTATCATAGTGAGGGAAAGACAAACCGTCGGTATCCGACTTATCGATGATAATACTGTCTTTAAGGTCGTCATATCGTTCATGGGCCACCATCCATTTGAGTTTATGTGTGGTGGTGAATTTCACATGGTTGATTATCGTGTCGTCGCTGCCTCCAATGATCATTTATATGGTGCGAGCTGGTGATGGTGGTGTTGGAGGTCCTTGAGGTTGATCGCGTCCACGAGCGAAGTTGGCCCGTCTTTGGTCTCTCAGCAGTTCTTTCAGGTATCCTTGGTTTAACATTCTTACCACTTTTTGTCGTAGACCTATGCACTCTTCGGTTTTGTGTCCTCTTTCCTCATGGAATTCACATAGAACGTTTGACCTCCTGGTGCTCGGATCCAACTTCATCATTTGCAGCCACTGCACCTTTGTGCCAAGCTTTTTCGGTGCGTACACCATTTCTGAAGGAGAAACACAAAAGTTTTGATCAGATAACAGTGGAGGCATATCTCTTTCATTTTGGGGAGGTGTGGTGTGTCGAGGCGTGGCGTTTGCATGTCGTGGAGGAGGTGGATTGTTTGTTTGGATATAGGGCTGGTGCCTTTCTCGGTTGAAATATGGTAGTTTATCCCTTCGACCGTCATTGCGGCGATCTTTCCTTGTCTCGGTTTGGACTGATGTTAACCACAGGAGCGGACCATTCAGGTCATCCTCGTCTTCCCTTACTTCGGCGCAATAGGCATTATGGATTTCTTCCCACGTGGTAGGGGGGTACTTCATGAGTCTACTTAGTAGTTTTTTGGTTGCTCTTGACCCGCTTCTGTTTAGCCTATTTTGAAAGGCTGCTACTGCCATCCCTTCTGACATGTTTGGTAGGCTCATCCTTATCCTGTTGAATCGGGCTAGGAAGTCCCTCGCCCGTCATTTGCCTGACAGTGAAGATATCATTGACCCTGACCTATGCCTTTTTCGCCCCCGCGTGAGCGGTGATGAACTTATCTGCCATATCTTCGAACGTTGATATCGATCGCGCTGGTAGTTGGGAATACTATGTTAATGCTCCCTCTGTCAGAGTTTTGCCGAACTTTTTCAGCAGTACAGACGACACCTGCTCCTTCGATAGATCGTTACCTTTTACTGCGGTAACATAATGGATTCAGTGATCCTCCGGGTCCGTGGTGCCATCATATATTTTCAAATATGGCGGCATTTTGAAGGTCTTCAGGATGGAATGGGGAGCTGTACCTTCGCTATATGGCTGTTCGACGAATCGGCCTACATCACGTTTTGGTAATAACTTCGAAGTGCCTGGTATCTTATCAACCCTTTCTTGATGTTCCTTCATCTGGTTGCGGAGTGTTTTGTTCTCGTTTTCCATCTCTTCCATTTTATTTAAGATGGCCGTAAGTGCATCGTTGCCTACATCAGCAACAGTGCACGTGTTACCTGTTCGTGTAGTGTCTGGCTCATCGGTAATAGCTGCGGTTTCTGGGGGTAATGTGTCTTCAATATCTCTCTGAACGGGTTTATCGAGCATGCTGCTCAAGGTGTTTGTCAACCATTCTTCTAATAGCCTTTTCATGGACGGTGGCGTCTCTCTGTCTATGGATGTTAAGGTTTCCCTCTCGCACAAGATCGTTAGATCATCGTGCGGAGGAGGTGAGATCTCTCCCTCCGGTGTAGCACTTGATGTTGCAATTTCGTTGTCTTCTCCACTAGCGTCGTTGAGGGAGTTCATGAGGTTGTTCGTGACACCTGCTATTGCCTTTAGCCTTACTTCTCCCTTTCCTGCCATTGTTGGCTTTTATGGAGCTAAAGAGTGGTGATTATTTCTTTTAAGAATCTAGATGAAAACTACGATTTCAGCTATAGAAATCCCCACAGACGGCGCCAAAATGACTCAAAAGATATAGAAACCTCTTTGGACAAATCAATCAAAAGTGAAGAGGGTAATTCTTAGCTAAGTATGATAATCTCTAGATTGGAAGATAAGTGAGGAGAAGACGAACAATAAGATTTCTTTATCGATATGAATTTGTAGAATTCTTTTTGGAAGACTTCTCATTCATAAGTAGAATTATAGTTAATATTCTCTCCAAAATCCCCCTTTTTACAAGGTTATTGTCCTTCATATATACAAGTGTCGAAACACTTCTAAGTTGTAAAAGACAAGTTACAAGGAATATTCCTAATGTCCCCTAATAGGCCTGCACTATTGCAAGGGTCGTACAGTCTCTTGTTTGCCTTAAGGTCATCTCCCATAGGACATCGAGTCAAGGAGACCCCGTCATTCGTTGTACTCGTTGTTGGTCATGATTGATCAAACTTGGACCCATACAGAGTTAGCTTAATTTGATATTAGGATTATGAACTACTTGATCGAGAGTTATAGATGAATTGTATTGTTGCTTGAAACACTTAAAGTGGCTTTTATGGGACTCTTCCTCTTGGGGATTATTGTATGGTTTAGGGTTCATTAGGATTTAAATTGAATGGTATTTCTGTTTGATTTCAAATTTTGCTAATTAGTTTATGGTTAAATTCTATCTTTCTATAGTTTTATTTGTATTCTTGTTATTTTTAATTTTATTTTCATATCATCTTATTATTAGAACGAAGGTTAAAGGATTTATTTTTACAAATTCCTTATTATTTACACCAATTTTCATATTAGAAAATTAAAAAAAATAGAAATCAAAAAACAAATTGGTAGATCCGAACTTGTTTGATGAATCTTTGGAGGATTTGGAGCTCTATTTGAAGATTTATGTGGTGAATCCGAGTTGGAATTAAATCGAAGTTTCATTTGGTGATTTGTATTTGATTTGAGCTCAAAATTGAAGAAATAAAATGAAGAACTTTGAGCTCCATTTTTAGAAATTCCAATATGAATCTTTGAAGGGTGCTTTAGGCCATAAATATTTTTTTCACTTTTTCGAATTTCTTTTACTTTTTTTTTTTTGAAATCATATGAAAATTTTCAATTTTATTTGAAGTTGAATTGCAGAATTTTTCGAAAATTTGAAAAACTCCGAAAAGCTCTTTTTCAAATTTTCACTTCATGTCACTCACAAAAATTCAAAAACATCTCTAATTAGTATTCATATCCAAGAACAACTCTAATTTTCAAATACCATTTTCACTTGAAAAGATCACTTTTTTTTGGAACTTCACAATTCTTATGTCCAAATGCCCACGAAGTTTTTTTGAATCTGAAAGGTGAAGAAAATATGGCTTCCAAATTAAGGTAGCTATTGTTAGGGTTTGAAGCTTGGAAGAAGAAATTTGAAAATGGGTTTCGAATTTTTGGTGATGATTTGGAGATTGATTATTAGGGTTTGTTCATGGAGTTGTAGGGAACATGTGTCTCAAATTTAATGATGATTTAAGGTGTTTTTGGTTGGATTTGGAGTTGAAGAATGAATAATGAAGAATGAAGAAGATTGCTAAATTTTCAGATTTTTGTAAAAATATCTCAAATTCGTCCACTTTGCACTAGTGGTTACCTTGTTCTAGTAAATAATTTTCTACCTAAATTTTAAATATATCCTTTTCGTTTGTTTTCTTTCCTTTCTTTTCTTGTTTATTCTAGCTAGTTTACGTATTAGTTCATATTTAGTCATTAACAAGTTTTTGTGTGCTCTCTTTTAGTTCGTGCTTATTTTATTTGTGCTTTTCTTTTTAGTTTTGTTATTAATTTCTTGTTTCCATTATTCATTAGTTATTTTAGCTTCTTTGTTTAGTCCTATAAACTCCATTCTCACCCCGAAGTTAGAAGAACCACTTGAAAGTCCCTTGATTGAGTCTGACATCAATTTTAAATATTCATTCAAGCGTGAAAAAGTCTTGAGCGGTGAGATTTTTTGAGTGTGTGCTTAAAGTCCAAGTGCACAAGAGTAATAAATGATAGTAAATATTGAGTACAATCTTTGAGGGATACACTAAGAGAGTAAATTAGAGAGATCCTTTTACTTTTAATTTATTTTCTTTGTCGTAAGTAATATATCGTTAAATATTAGAAATACTACAACTTCAAGGGAGGGGATCCTTAATGAGACCATCTTGGAGGCTTTACAAGCTATGATTATAAAAATTGATAACATATAATAAGTGGTCAACTCTCATGACAATTTCTTTAACCAATGGTAAGACTTGACACCTAACCGAACAAAGGAGTGTGAACTAGTTCAATACAATAAACTAGTTCTACTCTAAGTGTACGCCACATTAAAAGCTAATCAATCAACGACAAGTTGCTAACAATGAAGTGCCAAGATGAGGTCTACTTTCACAATATAGACAAGTAATAATTATGCCATAAAAATAACCTTTTAGCCCACAATAATCGCAAAATGTCTTTGACGATGATTTGGATTATGGCGAGTAATATTATGAACCCGTTAAAGTCTAACCTAGAAGGAATGGACAATGAGCCTTTAGAGAGAGAAATGAAAGGCATGCTAGGGATTATCAAGGTAGAAACATGAATAATTACTTATTATTATGGTTATGATGAAAATTTTGGTAACAAAGAACACGATAGAATGTGGAGAGATGAAGAAGACAGGGGTCTTAACAATATCAAGACTTCACTTCCTACTTTCAAAAGAGTAGTGATCCTGTAACGACCCAATCGGTCTTTTTGCTTTATAGATCTATGTTCCCATGTTTAAGACTTCCCATACGTGCATTTATTATTTATGAATTGCAGAGATGATTGGTTTGATTTTGGAAGGGGTTGGATTGAATTCAGAGCACTTAGTTTCATAATAGAGTCCTAAGGTGGATATGTTTGACTTGAGTCAAAGCTTTGAGTAAATGATCGCAATATCAGGATTTGAAGGTTGCAATAGGTTTGTATAATAATTTTGGACTTGTGCGTATATTCGGATCGGGATTCGAGTAGACCGAGAGCATTTCAACGCTTATTGTTGAAAGTTGGAATTTTGAAGGTTTTAGAATCTCCTAAGTTTGAGTTGAAGTAGATTTTGGTATTATCGATATCTGTTTGAGATTTCGTTCCTTGGAATAGGTTCGTATTGTGATTTATGACTTGTGCATAAAATTTATTGTCATTCCGAGTTGTCTAAGTATGTTTTGCCGCGTTCGGAGTTGGTTGAAATGAGTTTGAAGCTTTGAAGTTGATTAATGAAGTTTTGAGGTACGATTCTTGGTTCAGGTGTTGTTTTATGTGTTCTGAAGCTTCGAGTAAGTCTGTAGTATGTTTATGGACTTGTTAGTGCATTTAGAGGGTGTCGCGATTGGCTCGGGTGTGTCTCGGACCACCCGGAGCATGTTTGAACTTGCTGAAATCGCTGGTGTGCTGGTGTGCTTCACGATCGTGAAGAAGGCTGATGGAGGGCCCTAAAGTTTAATCTTTGTCAACGCGGCGAAGGACCTGGTCCTCCTTCGTTAACGCGTAGGCCTGATCGCGAACGCGAAAAATATTGGGAGTAGGATGGGCTGAAAGGCAGAAGTTCTTTTCAAACACCGCTGGTGGAACGCGAATGCAAATGGCATGGTCAGTTGGGAATCGCGAATGCGACCATGACGTCGTGAACACGAAGGGTTCTTGGGCAACTGGGAAAAATTGGCCTTCGCAATTGCGAGGCATTTTCCGCAATCGCGAAGAAGAGCGTGCCTGAGTAGATTTGATTTTAATACAGGATTGGCTCATTTTCTCTCATTTTCACTTGGGTTAGCCGGTTTTGAGAGCTCTTTTGAGAGTATTTTCATCAAGCATTACAAGAAAAGTAAATTCTACCAATTTTTTAGTTAAATACATGGATTATGGGTAGATTTTAACATGAAAATTAGTAAAAACTATGGAATTTGGTTAGAAACCTAGGGTTTGGTAGAAATGAAATTTGATCATGAAATTTATTATGGAATTGAGAATACATTATATATTTGAGTTTGTTAGGTCATAGGTAACATTTATATTTAAATTTTTTTGAAATTTGGGCATGTGGGCCCGGGGCTGACTTTTATGGACTTTCCAAGTTTGGTTGGAAAATTAGCTTAATAGTTAAATTATGAACTTTTGTGCATATATTGATTAGTTTCAGATTGCTCAAAGTCGTTTGGGGATTTCTAGTGAGGTTAAGAGCTGGATAGTGAACTTGGAAGTGAGGTAAGTCTCTTGCCTAGTCTTGTAATAGGGAATTCTCCCATTAGGTGAATTAATTATTGTGTGTTACTTGTTGTGGGAGCTATGTGCACACGAGGTGATGAGAGTCCATATGTAGCTATATTCATATTATGCCCGGGTAGACTTAGTTTCACATCATGCCTTAAACGAATTATTTGTATTCACCTTATTTATTGATCTTCCTTAATTTATGACTGGGTTTGTGGTTAGAACAAAATATCGAGTGAGTCTCTTACTTGAAAAATTATGGAATAATTGTTGTACAATAAATTCGTGTTCTCTCAACTCGCATATATCTTCGTTAGTGAAATAGTTTCTCCATTCTAATGGGATCAGACAGTTCGCTTCGGCATTATGGTAATATTATTTTTATAGGATTGGACTATTCACCTCGGCAATATGATACACTACTCATATAGGATCGGGTTATTCGCCTCGGCAGTACTATGTATCACTATTCCTATGGGATCAGGCCGGACGCCTCAGCAGACTCGTGCTTAATACTTGAGATTTGATTTGGTTTTGATATCAACTGAGTTCGTGCCTTCGAGGTTGATTAAGACATTTTAGTGACTTTATATAGATCCATGTTAGGAAATTTACTATTAATGTTTTATCTGTTTTATTGCTATTTGTTGTACATTCCTCCATGTCTACTTTATGTATGTTATTACTGTTTGACCACTAGTAAGTGTTATGCCGACCCCTCATTACTACTTTTTTGAGGTTAGACTAGATAGTTATTGGGTGTGCGATGTTTTACATACTCACGCTACACTTCTGCACTAATTGTGCATGTACTTAGACAAGTACTTCCAGTGGTCACACGGGCGTGTAGGCGCACTTTCACAGAGACTTAGTGGTGAGCTGCTTGCCTTGTTTCGATCTACAGCATCGGAGTCTCCCTCTACCTTATTTACTATTTCTGTCTATTCTACTTCAGATAGTACTTGTAGTAGTTTTGTATATTTCCTAGATTGCTGATGCACTTGTGGCATCGGATTTTGGGAGTTACTTGTGTTTATGCACTGATGTACTTATTATTACTATCATCGTAGTTTATTTATTATTCACACTTGATATTTTTGAGAAAGAAGTATGAACGATTCCATGAGATTTTACTTTTATTCGGTATATTTAAGGAAATTTCTGTTTTTTTAAAAGTTAAAAAAGGAATAATTAAATTGGTGATTCACCTATGGGCTTGCCTAACAGCGGCCAGGGGCGGCTCAACAAGATTTGAGGCGTAAAGCGAAAATTTAATTGGAGGCCTTTGTTGAAACAAGACCTTCGTATATATTTTTATTTAAAATCTATTTTTTCTAGCTTTTTGAGATGTAAAGTTATTAATAATTTCTTTCACAAACCATTTAATCACTCTTAGGATATTCTTGATCTTAGGAAATAAAACTAGATTCAAAATGTTGATAACTTGATATCGAAATAATTATTTGATTTTTCAATATACTTGTTGTAATGCTTGAAACCTGCAGAGGAAAAAAATTTAGAATGTGAAATAAAGAGTATACAATAGTATACTGCAGCTCTTGTTTTTAATGAAAAAAATAATCTTTTTTTTTTACAAAACATTATAGCTTATCGAAAACTTGAAATTTTGCAGAAATCAAGAAAGAAAATATAAAAGTGTAGTACACGTTATCTGATGAGAAATATAAAAAATGAGATTTGGACAATTAGAGATATTAAAATAGGGACTCTAAAAGTTTATTACACGTTTTCTAGTGAGAAATATAAAAAAGAGAAAGATAATGTAAGTATTTCACTAATGATGTCATTTGTAAAATGTAAATACACAATTTTATATTCCGAATAAGGGTTATAGGGAAGTAATTCTCTTTCTTCATTTTTTGCTCAAACAATTATATCAATAACAAACTAAAAGTTGTCTTTACTTTTATAAAAAGATTTTACTTTTCTATTTTTAATACTCAATATTTTTTAAAAATATTAACTTATAAATCTATTATTGATAAAAGTTGGGCTCCACCTCCAAGGATTGTGGTGGGATGGATACCATTTAACCTACTTTAATAAGATATTTCGGGTTTGATCCCTATGGATGATATCATGTTAGAATGCGCTTCAATAGAAATTCAAATTAGCCGGGTGTAACGATTCGACCGGTCGTTTTGAGCTTTTGCACTTCACTCACCACTTCTCGGGCATGACTAACCCCGTGTGATGTATTATGACTATGTAAATCATCGGTTTTGGTTTTCAGGGTAATCGGAATGAATTTGGAACCCTCATTGGCCTTGTGTTCCTATCGACTCTGGCTCTGTTGATGAGTCCTAGAGGATCCTGTCCTCGGTCTATCTTTCGATCATTGTGAGGTGGGTAGCGCCTCGGGGCGTTCCTTATGTCCTCGATGTATGGCTGATACCTTTCCTTGTTTGGCTTTGGTTCCTTCATCGGGAGCCTGCTTGGGTATACTGAGCCTGAGAGGGCTCCCAGTTGGTCATCTTCGGCCCTGATCTTCGACTGGTATCGGTTGTGGACGTCCGACTAGGTCACGGCGGGATACTCGATCAAATTTTGTTTCAACTATTTTGAGGCCATCGAAGTTCATTCATTCAGACCTTGAGTGAAAGCCTGCACTGCCCAGTCGTGGGAGACTGGTGGTAGCTCCATCCGTTCCATTTGGAAGCGAGACACGAACTCTCGCAGCATTTTGTTCTCTCTCTACTTGATTTTGAACATGTCGAATTTCCTCGTTGCTACTTTGATGGCACCAACATGTGCTTTTATGAAGGAGTCTGCTAGCATGGAAAACGAATCTACGGAGTTACGAGATAGGTTGTGATACCACATCATGGCCCCCTTCGAGAGTGTCTCCTCGAACTTCTTTAGTAAGACGGACTCGATCTCATCATCATTTATATCGTTGTCCTTCACTACACAAGTGTAGTCAGTAACGTGCTCGTTGGGGTCTGAGGTCCCGTTGTACTTTGGGAGTTCTGGAATTCTAAACTTCTTTGGAATGGGTTTCGGGGCCGCTTCCTCAGGGAACGACCTTCTTATGAACTTCTTCGAATCCATACCTTCTTATGAACTTCTCGCCTGACTCGTTCTTTTTGGTGAGGTCCTCGAGCATTTTTACGATGGCGGGATCGGTCATCGACCCATTATTGATCGATCTCTCCTGTGCCTATTCGGTCGGAAGAGTTGTCCTTGGTGTTACCATGCTGGAGGTTTTCTAGTGACTTTGCAGCTGAGCAATAGCTAGTTGTTGTACCTGCAACATTTCAAAAATAACATGAAGGCTAACCGCGCGCTCTTCCCTATTCGGGGTTTTTTGAGTTTCTTGTGGATCCCCTTGGCGCACGCCCTTATCGGTATGCGAGCTTATATCGACCCGTTGACGTCGCGTGAGATTGCGTCCATAGGGACTAGTTCTGATGCGTTCCCAAGGTTTTTTAGTGGCACATCAATAGCCATTTTGACCTGAAATCAAATATCTTGGACGAGGAAAAACTTGAAAGATAACTTGCGTTGTGTGACGAAACCAGCAAGAAAATAATCACTATTATTTTTAGCCCCACAGTGGTCACCAAACTGTTTACCGTAAAAATGGTATTAACAATTAAATTTATTGATGGGACTCTAAAAATAAGTGATCTATTTTTATGCTAGTTTGTTAAGCAGTTGATGTTGTGTGTGAAGTTTAGAAACGAAATAAAGTTAAGGAGAGAACTATAATCAAACTGATGGGTCGATAATCGGGGCTTCGAGCTTGTCGATTCTTGGCCTCGAGGTCTATCCCAGGGCTCGGCTACGAGCTATTGAGGATAATAGGGGTAGGGCTAACAGTTATATTAAAATCAATGAATGTTTTTTATGGTCAATGATAAGCTGTCATGCCCCAACCTTGGGAGCGCAACCGACACTCAATCGAGTGAACCCAACTAAGCAAGCCTTATTAAACATTTTCTACCCAACTCAATATGATTAAGGAAACCATGCTTTCGCTTATTTGAACAATAGAAAAGATTGTACATTCAACATTGTTAGTTTATTTTATATCACAACCTTAAACCATGGTTAAGTTTCCAAGATTTCATACGGTTACAATTTAGAGAAAACAAGAGTTTAGAATTACAACATAGTCTAGGGACCCATCCAACACCCGTATATAACACACACAAACTTCTACGAAGCCTCTAATTTGTACAAAAGATAGTTATGATAACGTCGGCAACAAGGCTCTGGCTATACCTCAAAAGTGGAAATTTTAGAACAAAAGGTGTACAACATAAACCCTGAAGGAAAGGGGATCACCAAGACTTCTGAGAGGAGAATACTCCACTACCTGCGATCGGCACTGTCCACTATAGAACTACCTACATTCATTTAAAAATGTAGCGCCCCCGGCAAAAGGGACGTTAGTACCATGGAATAGTACTAGTATGTATAACTAAACACCATCTTATTAGAAAGAACTATCATACAATAACAAAGAAATCACAAGGGACAATCAAAAGCTTTAACCGAACACCACATCATCAAATAAAAGAATGATATATCTTTCACATAATTTCCATAGCTTTAGTTTGGGCATTTAATACTGTTTATCATCATTTACAATACCACCGCTTTCTTGAGCGGAGTCCGATCACGACTCGATCGACTAGCTTGCCTCATTTGAGACATGTACATCAATCACAATCTTCATTCTCACTTTTCAGAATTCAATATCAGAACAATACCACCATGTGTGTGTCATGGCGTCTGATCATGGCCCGATCAGCTAGGCCGCCAGACCAAGACGTTGTTCCTTTCTCATTAATTATCTAATTTCAATCTTTATTCTACATATATCAATTCATAGGCACTTAGGGCCACAATTATCACATCATTTCCACTTTCAATGTTAACCTTGCAATTTAGGATCATAAGCACATACAAAAGCAATTCAAGTTGTAAGAATAGGTAAGATTTCACATAGTTAGCATGACAATCTCAGTTTTAATCTTGACGTGAAGTTTAGGCATTTCAACACATGGTTCATATTCTTCGCACATCTTTAAATATCTAGAATAGTACATTGCACACATTGAGGCACACCTTTCATGTATTTATATATAATTTCAAAACCAATTCATATGAAATAACAATCAACACATCGATCAAATTTTAGTCAATACATCAATCGAATTTTAGTCTTACCATATTTGCATAGACACTAACGAAGCTTAATTTCTAAGAAGAGGGTTTTTAGCCATTCATACCTCGATAGAGTTTTCCTTAAATTCTTACGAAATTCCGAAAATCCTAGCAACTTCGATCTATTTTATGAGAATTACAAATTGAACCAAGAATTAGAGACATGATTAAGATTCTAGCTCATTTGAGTATATTATCAAGCACTAAGTGTGCATTGTGATTTTAGGACCCTTTTGTGAGAGATTTTTATCATCTTACACCCCAATTGCTATCTTTTTAGCTCACAATCTCCCCATACCCCATTATCACTCATGCATGCAACATAATCAACCCTTATACCCATGAACCCACTTGTTAATCACTTATTTTAATAGAAATTTCGAAATCATAGATTAGGGCACAAGTTCTTACCTCTTAGGATGTAGGCCTAGCAAATTTTACTTGTAAGTCTTCAAAAATTTGGGCAAGGATTGTAGTGACTTGGTGAGAGCTAATTTCTCCCTCTAGAACTCCCTCTCTCACTCTATTTGTAGTAAAATAGCTTAAAAAGAGTCTATGGGGTGTTTTTAATTGGATGGGGTCGGGTTTTAAAAGTTAAAAAATAGGACCCCAACACAATCTGCGATCGCATAATGGACATGCAGCCCGCAAAAGGGACCGCAAAATGGCCCCCAAAACCTGAACAAACTGCCCGGGTATGCGACAAGAATGCGGTCCACATACATGTTCTGTAGTAGCATAACGTACCGCACAACTGCCTCTCACAAAATTCCAAGGAGATTATGCGATGACTATGTGTCCCGCATATTGATTATGCGATCGCATAATTGACCGCATAGTTGACCTCAAAATTAACATCAAACTGCCGCGCTCTGCGGCGACTATGTGGTCCACACAGCTATTATGCTACCGCATAATAGACCGCAGAAATGCACTTTTCTGAAAAATACTATTCCTAAACTTTTTAATACACAGATCAATCCAAAGGGTCGGAACCACAGCGAGCTTGCTAACACATGTTCCTAACTTGGCACTACGAGATCTCGGGTTTTTGAGCAAAACTTTTCATGGGGCCTTACATCCTCCCCCACTTAAGATCATTCGTCCTCGAATGAGGATCAAGGTTCACTCATTAGCTATCCTTATGCAACTTCAGATTTTTCACATCATGAAACATATAAAATCCCCAACAACATATACACAATCTATAGACATGACATAACTTGTAGCGACACCAACCATGGCCGCATAGGCAACATACAACCAAAACAGAATAGTTTTACATAGACCAAACCAAAGGATACAGAGTTCATAGGAACCAAATTCATAAAAGCTATTACATGTCTATACAAATAAATGTGGTTACTTCCTTTTCATTTCTCCCTCCGCTTCCCAAATGGCTTCCTCCACCAGCTGGTTCCTCCATAAAACTTTTATGGAGGCAATTTCCTGATTTCTCAATTTCCGGACTTGCTTGTCAAGAATGGCAACTGGAACTTCGTCATATGACAGTTCTTCATTAACCTCAATAGTTTCAACCGGAACAATAGTGGATGGATCTCCCACTACCTTCTTCAACATAGACACATGGAAGACTGGGTGTATCAATGACATCTCGGGTGGCAGCTCGAGCTTGTACGCAACCTGACCAATCTTCTGAATGATTCTGTATGGTCCGACATACCTTGGAATAAATTTTCCTTTCTTTCCAAACCGTATGATACCCTTCATGGGGGAAACCTTCAAAAATATCCAATCATCTTTTTTGAACTCTAAATCTCTGTGACGAATGTCCGAATAGGACTTTTGGCGACTCTGAGTAGTTTTCAACCTTTCCTTGATAATCTTGACTTTCTCCATATCCTGATGCACAAGGTCCGACCCTATCAATTCAGCTTCTCCAACTTCGAACCACCTAATGGGAGATCTACTCCTACCATACAATGCTTCAAATAGTGCTATCTGGATACTAGCATGGAAGCTGTTGTTGTAAGAAAACGCTATGAATGGCAAATGATCATCCTAGCTACCTTTGAAATCAAGAACACAAGCACGCAACATGTCCTTAAGCGTCTAAATAGTCCACTCTACTTGCCCGTCGGTTTGAGGACGAAATGTTGTACTAAGATTTACCTGCATACCCAAACCTTGCTAAAATTTCTTCCAAAACATGGCCGTGAACTGAGCCCCTCGATCTGAAATAATTGAAACTGAAGTTCCATGAAATTTGACTATTTCTTTGATATACAACTGAGCATCTTGTTCCGATGTGTCGGTAGATTTGACTGGCAAGAAGTGCGCTGATTTTGTGAGTCGATCCACAATCACCCAAATTGAGTTGAACTTGTGTGGAGAGAGCGGTAATCCCACCACAAAATCCATGTTGATCATTTCCCATTTCCACATTGAAATTTCTATGTTTTGAGCCAATCCACCGGGTCTTTGATGTTTGGATTTCACTTGCTGACAGTTCGGACATCTAGCCACAAAGTCCGCTACATCCCTTTTCATGTTGTTCCACCAATAAACTTCCTTAAGATCATGATACCTTTTTGTAGAACCTGGGTGAACAGAATACCTGGAAGTGTGAGCTTCTACCATGATCCTTTCTCGAAGACCGTCAATATCCGGAACGCATAGGCGACCTTGGTACCGTAGGGTACCATCTTCCGTGCCAAAAGAAAAAGATGTGTTCTTGTATTTATGAACCCCCTACTTCAGCTGTGCCAATAATGGATCGTTGAATTGCTTCTCTTTTACCTCCGCCACAAGCGATGACTCAACCCTATTCTGCACAATTACTCCTCCTTCATTAGAGTCCGCAAGGTGAACTCCAAAACTAGCCAACTGGTGAACCTCCTGGAACAACGGCCTTCGATATGCCTTCAAATGAGCCAAACTTCCCATAGATTTCCGTCTAAGAGCATCCGCCATAACATTGGTCTTTCCCGAGTGGTAGAGAATATCGATATCATAGTCCTTGAGTAACTCTAGCCATCTTCTTTGTCTCAGATTCAACTCCTTTTGTTTGAAAATATATTGAAGTCTCTTGTGGTCCATAAATACATCCACATGGACCCCATACAAATAATGTCGCCAAATATTTAGTGCAAACACCACTGCTGCAAGCTCTAAGTCATGTGTTGGATAGTTCATTTCATGGTTCTTGAGTTGCCTAGAAGTGTAGTCTATGACCTTGCCGTGTTGCATTAGCACACTCCCAAACCTGATCCTTGAAGCATCATAATACACCACAAACCCTCTGTACCCTCTGGCAGGGTTAATACTGGTGCTGTAGTGAATCTTGATTTCTATTCCTGGAAACTCCTTTCACAATCATCGGACCACTAGAACTTAGCTATTTTCTGCGTCAATTTAGTCAATGGAAAGGCAAGAGTAAAAAATCCCTCCACAAATATTCTGTAGTACCCGGCCAACCCCAAGAAACTACGAATCTCTGTTCGAGTGGTAGGTCTAGGACAATTCTTCACTGCTGCAATCTTTTGAAGATCAACCATAATTCCTTCCCTGGAGACGACATGACTGAAGAACGCGACAGATCCAAGTCAAAATTCACATTTTGAAAATTTTGCACACAATTGGTGCTGCTGAAGAGTCTGCAGAACTGCCCTGAGATGGTCGGCATGATCCTCCCGATTTCGGGAATACACAAGAATATTGTCAATGAAAACTATCACAAAGGAGTCTATAAAAGGCTTGAAGACTAGATTTATATATCCATGAAAGCTGCCAGGGCATTTATTAGCCCAAAAGACATTACTAGAAATTCAAAGTGCCCATACTGAGTCCTGAAAGCTATTTTTGGAATATCCTGCTCCCTTATCTTCAATTGATGATACCCGGATCACAAGTCAATTTTTGAGAAACATGTAGCACCTTCCAATTGATCAAACAAATCATCTATTCTTGGTAGAGGGTATTTATTTTTGATTATGACTTTGTTAGGTTGCCGGTAGTCAATACACATCCATAGCAACCCATATTTCTTCCTTACAAACAAAATCGATACGCCCTATGGTGACATACTCGGTCAGATGAAGCCTTTCTCTAGCAAATCCTTAAATTGTTCCTTTAGCTCTTTCATTTCTGTCGGCTCCATTCTGTAAGGTGGAATTAATATAGGTTGCGTGCCTGGCATCACGTCGATCCCAAAATCAGTCTCGTTGTCTGGTGGGATCCCAGGTAGCTCATCTAGAAAGACATTCAGAAATTCATTCACAACTGGTACAGACTCAAGGCTAGGTGCCTTGGCATCGGTGTCCGTAACCCGAACTAAATGATAGATACACCCTTTCTTGATCATCTTTGCGGCCTTAAGGTAAGAAATAAACCAACCTTTAGGAACTACATTATCTCCCTTCCATTCAACAATGGGCTCATTAGGAAACTCAAGCCTCATAGTTCTAGTCTGACAACCAAGTTTTGCAAAAGATGAATAAAGCCAATCCATTCTCATTATTACATCAAAATCGACCATCCCCAATTTAATAAGATCAGCCATGGTATCCCTACCACGCACCGTAACAACACAACCTCTATAAACTCGAGCAGCCGTAATAGAATCACCAACCAGAGTAGACACCGAAAATGGCTTATGAAGCTGATCCGATTCTATCCCAAATCCCATAGCAACAAAAGGGGTAACATAGGACAAGGTGGAACCGGGGTCAATAAGTGCATACACATCATGAGATTGGACAGTCAGAATACCTGTAACAACATCTGGAGAAGCCTCTGTGGTCTGGAAACCACTCATAGCATAAAACTGGCTGGGTCCTCCCAAACTTTGTACACCACCCCTAGCTACACCACGCTCTGTAGGTGCTGGGGTACCTCGAGCTAGAGAGGGGGATGAAGATATAGCAGCTACGGGGTTGACTGGTTGTGTTGTGCCCCTACCCACTCCCTGGGGGGATACAGGACAATGCCTCTGAATATGACCCCTCATCCCATATCCATAGCATACGGGTAAGTCAAAGTAGCAAATTCGTGAGTGCATCTTCCCGCACCTGGGGCATGGGGACCTCTGTTGCTGTTGGGATCTCTCTCCTGACCGACCCCACTGGTGGGATCTTCTGTTGCCCTGACCGGGCCTGAAATGACTCCATTATTGTTGCTGGCTGGGCCCTAATGGAGGTGCACTGGCTGAAGACTGTGCAACAGGCTGAGACGGCCCTGATGATCCTCCCCTGAAAGATGATCTTCCCCCACCTAGGGACTCTCCCATGTTGCCCGTAGACCGGGCCTTGCTGTTACCCTCTCTCTCCATTCTGTTCTTCAGTTTATGATTCTTTGTGGCCTGAGCAAATGCCACCATCTTCCCATAATTCATGTTAGATTTCAAGGCAGCTATAAACGCCTCATTAATAGTCAAATGATTAAGGCCTTGAATAAACCAGTGCACTCTGGCCTCCATTGTGGGAAACATGTGAATAATATACTTGGACAGGCGCACAAACTCCATGTTGAAGCAACCGCCCTTTACAAAGTGGCAAGGATCCCTTTTATATAGAAAGGGAATCCCATCGTAGTAAACCGAGCATTAATTACAAAGGTACGGAGATGTGACAACTAGATGACACCCTAATTCGGGTCTTAGAGTATCCTTTTAAGCTCTGTCAGTCCTAGCCACGTGCCTTGGGAACTCCCCATTTCTATCGTGGACGTTGTTAACATTATCCTAAGGTTGGGTGTTGATGAACCTCAAGCGAGGAGACTCGATCATAACCTTGTAGCCTCTAGACTTTGAGATGGTCTTCCGAGGTGCTTTGATAACGAGAAATTGGACCCTCCGATATCTCCTTATACAAAGGTTTTGCATGATGATGCCAGATAGGTGACTATTGGTGATGATGGGGTATTGAGTATACAGGGCCGGATATGTGTGCCTAATGTGGATGGACTACGGGAGTTGATTCTTGAGGACACCCATAGTTTACGGTATTCCAACTATCCGGGTGTTGTGAAGATGTATTAGGATTTGAGACAACATTATTGGTGAAGGAGAATGAAGAAAAATATAGTTGGATTTGTAGCTAGGTGTCTCAATTATCAGCAGGTTAAATATGAGCATCAAAGATCGGGTGACTTGCTTCAGCAGATAGAGATTCCAGAGTGGAAGTGGGAGTGGATCACCATGGATTTAGTAGTTGGACTCCCACAGATTTTGAGAAAGTTCGATTCTATCTGGGTGATTATGGATCGGCTGACCAAGTCCGCGCACTTCATTCCTGTGTGTACTACCTATTCTTCAGAGCGGTTGGATGAGATTTACATCAAAGAGATTGTTCACCTTCATGGAGTGCCAGTTTCCATCATTTCAGAATGAGGCACACAGTTTGCGTCGCGGTTTTGGAAAGCCGTGCAACGAGAGTTGGGTGCTCAGGTGGAGTTGAGCACAATATTTCATCCTCAGATGGACGGGCAGTCTGAGCGTACTATTCAGATTTTGGAGGACATGCTATGTACTTGTGTCATTGATTTGGGGGTTCATGGGACCAGTTTCTACCACTCGCGGAGCTTGCTTACAACAACAGTTATTGATCGAGTATTCGGATGGCTCCATATGAGGCTTTATATGGGTGACGGTGTAGATCTCTAGTAGGTTGGTTTGAGCTGGGCAAGGCTAGGCTTTCGGATACAGACTTGGTACAGGATGCTTTGGACAAGGTGAAAGTGATTCAAGAGCGGCTTCGTACAGAGCAATCGAGAAAAAAGAGTTACGCTGACAGAAAGGTTCGGGATGTGTCTTATATGGTTAGGGAGAAGGTTCTACTGAAGGTTTCACCTATGAAGGGTGTTATGAGATTTGGCAAGAAGGGCAAGTTGAGCCCTCGGTTCATTGGGCATTTTGAGGTGCTTCAGAGGATTGGGGAGGTGGCTTATTAACTTGCCTTGCCACCTAGCTTTTCGGGTGTGCATCCGGTATTTCATGTTTCTATGCTCTGGAAGTATATCGGTGATCTGTCTCATGTTTTAGATTTCAGCACAGTTTTGTTAGATGGTGCTTTGACTTATGATGTGGAGCTAGTGGCTATTTTGGAGCGGTAGGTCCGAAAGCTGAGATCAACGGATATAGCTTCAATGAAAGTGCAGTGGAGAGGCCGGCCCATGGAGGAGGCTTCTTGGGAGACCGAGAGGGAGAAGTATAGCAGATATCCATAGCTATTTGAGGCTTCAGGAATATTTCTAGACTCGTTCGAGGACGAACATTTGTTTAAGAGGGGGAGGATATAATGACTCGGCCGGTCGTTTCGTGAGTTATAGTCCCGTTTCCCCCATTTCTGCTTCCTTTTGTGATCTTCAGCTATATTTTATCGTATCGTGTTGGTTGGTTTGGGTTCGGAGTGGTTTTAGAGTGGAATGAGACACTTAGTCTTCTATTTAGAAGCTTAAGTTGGAAAAGTCAACTGGATGTTGACTTATGAGTAAACAATCTCGAATTTGGATTTTTATAGTTCAGTTAGCTCCATTAGGTGATTTTGGACTTAGGAACGCATCTGGAATGTAATTTGGAGGCCCGTGGTAGAATTATGCTTGGATTAGCAAAAGTTTGAAATTTTGCGATTTTTGTTGGCAGTGGAAAATTTGATATTAGGGTTGGAATAGAATTACGGAAGTTGGATTAGGTTTGTAGTGTCATTTGTGACGTGTGTGCAAAATTTGGGGTCATTCGGATGTGATTTGATAGGTTTCGGCGTCGTTTGTGAAATTAAAAGTTTAGAAGTTCTTAGGCTTGAACCGAGGGTAATTTTGTGTTTTGATGTTGTTTTGAGTAATTCAAAGGTTTGACTAAGTTTGAATGATGTTATGGGATGTGTTGGTATGTTTGATTGTGGTCCCGAAGGCCTCAAGTGAGTTTCGAATGGTTAACGGATCATTTCTTGGCTTTAGAAGTAGGCAGATTTTTTGTTATTTTGTTGCAGAGTTTTTCTTCATCGCGTTCGCGAGGAGGCTACCGCATTCGCAAAGGGTTAAGGTGAGTTAAGGAAGTTTTGCTCTTCATGTTCGCGAAGAAGGGGACGTGTTCACGAAGGTTCAGGGGTGGAGTGCATTCTGAACGCGAGAGGAGTATAGCGTTCGCGAAGAAGAGAAGAGCCAGCTGGGGACCCCAGGTCCATTGTTCTACGCGTTCGCGATGTTGTGGTCGTGTTCGCGAAGGTTGAGCTAGTAAGGCATCACGTTCACGAGGAGCGTGTCGCGTTCGTAAAGAATAAAGTGAGGAGGCAGTGGAGTTGTTCTACGCGAACACGAGAGAGAGGTCGCATTCACGAAGAGTAAAATCTGGGCAGACAGTGTTATATTCAAAATCGAGGGTTTGAGCCCATTTTTCATATTTTGAGATAGACCACGGATTTGGGCGATTTTTGAAGGCATTTTTCATGGAGTTGATTGGGTTAAGTGTTCTTCACTTGATTTTGGTTAAATTCCATGATTGTATCTTGATTTCTATCATCTAAATTGAGAATTGGGGTGAAATTTTGGGGGGAAAATGGAAGAGTTCTTGAGGAAGTAATTTGGGCAATTGAAGGACCAAATGAGGTCAGTTTTTGATGAAATTAGTATGGGTAGACTCGTGAGTGAATAGAATTTCAAGTTTTATAATTTTTTGTCAAATTTTGAGACATGGGCCCGGGGGCCGGGATTGAGTCAATTTTGGGTTCTTGGTCTAATTTGGTAGTTGTTCTTGTGAAAATCATTCCTTTAGCATATATTGATGGTATTGTACTGATTGTGAATAGATTCGGAGCATTTGGAGACCGAGTCGAGGAGCAAGAGCATCACAGAGTAGAGATTTGATCGGTTTGAGGTAAGTAACGATTGTAAATCTAGTCCTGAGGGTATGAAACCCCGAATTTTGTGTCGTGTGACTATTTTGAGATGACGCACATGCTAGGTGACGGGCATGCACCATTGGGGATTATGACTTGGTTCATCCCGTATCTACTGTAAAGTTGAATATTTTGTTGAAACTACATGCTTCTCACTTGTTTTAGAAAGAATTTCCGTAAATCAGGTTGGACGCATGTTTAGGCCTTATTCCAATGTTGTTTGGACCTTAGAGGTCTTTTCTTGCTATCCTCTCATTATTTTCGATTGAAAATCTATACTCAGTCATGTTTATACTTATTGATTTCATAACTCAGTCTCTATTACTCTACTTTTGATGCATCATATAAATGTTGCTTGGGTTGAAAACTTTGTTAATCTGAGAGCCCGAGAGGCTGGAGAGATTTATGACTAAGTGAGGCTGAGGTCCTGATATGTGAGGATTTATGGGATCGGGCTGCATGCCGCAACATGTTTTACTAATTCATGACTGAGTGAGGCTGAGGGCTTGATTGATTTATGCTATTATTGGCTTGTTATAGCGCTTGGGCTGAAGGAGCCCCTTTGGAGTCTGTACACCCCCAGTGAGTGCAGGCACCTACTGAGTGCGAGTGTTGAGTGTCGAGTGCTGAGTGATTGGGAGGCATGAGTGATGGTGAGGTTTGCTCGAGGGAATGTATAAGAGCGATGGTGAGGTTTGCCCGAGGGGCTGTATATGAGTGATGTTTTCCCGCTGGGTTGTTTATGATTTCATCAATTTCGCTCACTTTTGCATTGAGCCTTTGTTTGAAAACTGTTGAAAGATATTTTAAAAAGATTTTATTTGAACTGGATTTAAAGAAGCTGATTTTATTCAAACTATGGTTTTAAAAACGTGTCGTACTTTACTGAATTTCTGTGATATGAACTTTATTTGCATTACTTCTCGTCACTACTTCTCAACCTTTATTTATTATTGTTACTTACTGAGTTGGTGCACTCACATTTCTCCGTGCACCTTGTGTGCAGATCCAGGCGTATCTGGATATGGTAGCGGTTGTTGACTATTCCAGTTGCAGATTTTCTCGGAGATAGCAAGGTAGTTGCTTGGTGATCACAGCCCTGCTCTTCTCCCTCTCATCTTCCTTTAGTTGTATTTAGTTATTTTCCAGACTATGTTAGTCTCGATATTGTAAGACAAATTTTAGTAGATGCGCATGACTAGTGACACCCCGATTTCGGGATTTCATTTTTTGCACTTTTGTTTTGATTTGAACTCCTTATGAAGGTTTTATATTAAATAGCTTTGGAATTATCTTGAAAATGAAAATATCATTTTGTTTTGGTAATGTGTCGGCTTACCTAGTACCACGTTAGGCGCCATCACAACAGGGTTAGTTTTGGGTCGTGACAAATATAGACTTATGTTTGACGCCCATGAGTCTCAGTCTAAATTTCTCAGCATTTCATAAAAAGTTGAAGCCTCAGTTATGAAAATCAGTTTATTATGAATACATGTCTCAGTCTAGTCCTATTCAGCATTTTAGTATCACGTATCTCGGTATTATTCAGTATTTCAACATCATGTATTGTTGTATGATTCTCAGTTCCTGATTTTAAATTCCTGAGTGTTGAACACCTGTATTTGGGCTTGAGGCCATAGATATGTATACGTATACATGGTCCCGAGGCTGCAGTTTTTGCACATATATATTGGCCATGAGACCTCTGTTTATTTATTCAGCTAAACAGGTAGTTCATCATTTAGAAGAAGGAGTACTCATATATTTACTTCCCTGTTCAGTTCAGTTAACAACTATCAGTTATTAGTTATCAGTTCAGTTATCAATTATTAGTTACCAATTCAATTTCAGTATTTATAGTTATTTCTTTCAGTTACTTTACATACTACTGCAATTCAAATATATTGAAGTCCCTTTCGCCCAGGGTCTGCATATCATGATGTAGGTAAAGATTTACAGGTTGAAGATTCGGAAAGCTTGGATTCTCGTACCAGCTATTTGGTGAGCCCCAATTCTTTTGGGGCATTATCATTACTTTATAGTCTTTCAGTATTTTCATACAATCAATATTTTCAGTACTTCATTAGAGGCTTCATAGACTAGAGTAACAGTTAGAGATAGCCGCAGGCTTTTCATGTTAAGCAATGTTGACCACATATATGTTTAAGACTTGTATTAGTATTTTTGCACTTTGATTTATATCATTCAAACTTTCAGTATATAATTATGTGTTAGTTTTTCTTTCGAATTCAGTATGTTATGATATCATATGTTGATTTATCACAATAAGAAGGGTTTCAATTTTTCAAACGAAAATTTGAAGACCTATTGATTCTAACAACTGATTGTAAAGTTAATCATTAGGGCCTTTCAATTCATAGATGTAGATCTTGGACCTATGAATGAGTATATTTCCGAAACTCACACAGAAAAAAGGAAGCGAGTTAGACAAAAAGAAAAGCAACTCGGACAAAAAAAAAAGACGAAGTGGCTTAGACATATATTTTTTGTTGATAACCCCAGACCAATCAATCGAATATTGATTAATAGTAATAGATCGAACACTACTTGAAAAGCTAGTCGGTTCGCTCGGTCACATGTAGTCAGGCACTGAGCGCCATGTTACGTCTAGGCCAAGGTTCGGGGCGTGACATAATCACCTGACTCTAGAGGGACAGATTAATATCCAAGCATTATTGTAGCGTGCAATCCGGTCCGATCATAATATCGTTGTGGTATGCAATATGATCCAATCATAATACCACAAGTAATCAATAACCAATATCTGCTCACAATATCCTGTGTGTCAATATCCTTAAATTTTTTTAATATCCACTCTCCAATTCATGCACGCATCTGAAATGATATAATAAAGACGCACCAGAACATAATAATAAAATGTGAAAGAATATTTATATGAATAATATATGTTTATGGATAATCGTGTATTTTACTTTTTATAACAGTTCAATATGATTATTTAACATTCTTAAGTCTAATCATGATATCAACAAGAACAAAGTAAGCCAATAGCCATTAAATCATAAATCAAGTAAGGTATTTTTATGACTATGACTAAATTAGGAAGCTCAACACGATGAAGGAATTCTGTCATGTCTAAATAAAACATTTATAACCCTAGCATGATGTCAAGTCATGATTAAGTTTCATCACTTAATCATAAATCAACGAAACATGGATAAATATTCACATAGTCCAAATAAGGCAATTCATAAGCCTAACTCTATCCAGGTAATTTTATAACCTAGTTACGCATACACACTCGTCACCTCGCATATACGTGGTGCCTAAATCAAGTAACAAGTAGCAAATAAATCACCTCCAGTGAACACCTTCAACCTTCCTAAATTGTTTTTTTTTCAGATCCACCTACAAATGAATCAAATATAGTCAAATATTACTTAATTGATTCAATACAGGCCTTAGAAATTTATTTCATATAAAAAAAATTAATTTTTAACCCAAATAAAAAATTCAACCTTGAGCCCCAGGCCCGAAATCTGAAATCGATCATAGATATAGATCACATAACCACGCGATTACAAATATATCATTAGATTTCAAATTCAAGTCCACCCTCAAATCTCCAAAATTCAGCCTCTTAAATTGCAGACAAAGATTTCAAAATTTTCTTTAAAATTCCATATGTTTGATGTAGAAGTTCATGGAAAATCGAGATATATGATTAAATCTAGGTAGAAATCACTTATCCTCAAAGTAGAAATAAAATATCTCTTAAAAAATTTCGCCTCTTATGCCCTCCAAGTCAAAAATAGAGAAATAAATCTCTTCTTGAAAGTCTGGACTTAAACTAACCCTGACATAAAATCCTTCAACGCATTTGCAGCCTTCAACCCTTCGCGAACGCGAAACACAAATTTCCACTGTCAACTTAGACCTTCTTCACAAATGTGACATATCCCTCATGAACACAAAGTGAGCTGGTCAGCAACCTTCGTGAACGCGATGCACCTATCACAACCATGAAGGCCAAACCTCCATACCGCCAAGAGCCCTACGTGAATGTGGTGCACCTCCCGCAATGGCGAATCACAAAGGCTACTAAGTCCAAAATATTCTTTGCGATTGCGACACACCTCCCCCAATCGTGATGTAAAGACACCAGAAAACCAGCAACTGAAGCCAACACTATATGGTCCGAAATCACCCAAAAACTCACCCGGGTCCACCGGATCACATCCAATCATATCATGAGGTCTGAAAACCTTATCTAAACTTATTCAAAGACCCAAACATACCACAATTAACATCAAAACTAAGAATCAAAGATCAAAATCTATTCCTTAACTTTCAAACTTTTCAACTTCGCCAAACGCGTTCGAATCACGCTTAGACATTCTAGGTTGCGGCCAAACATTGAACACAAGTTCATATAAATAAATAGGACCTATCCAAGGTATCAAAACCATAATCGTAATCCAATAACACCAAAATCAACTTCTGGTCAAACCTATAAACTCTCCAACGCTTCAAATTGCCAACTTTTGACAAATAGATCCAAAACCTTCTAGAAACCTCCAAATCCAAATTTGAACATACGTCCAAGTTCAAAATTTTCATACGAACCTACTGGAACCACCAAATCACCAATCCGAGATTGTCTACTCAAAAGTCAAAAATTTGTAAACTCTTCAAACTTAAAGCTTCCAAATTAAGAATTACTCTTCCAAACTACTCCCGAACCTTTCGAATATCAAAACCAACTATACTCAAAAGTCATAATGCATCTGTAACGACTCGACCAATTGTATGTATATTCCAAATCGATTTTTTATTTGTTGTTTTCTATATTCTTGTTTTTTATTTTGTGATTTGTAGGGATTTGGCTTGGTTTCAAAACAGTTTGGCAATAAATTTGAATGCTTAGTTCTATGGTTGGAACCTTAAGTTCTAAAAGTTAACCAATGTTTTACTTTTATGTAAACGACCTTGGATTGGCGATTTGATAGTTCTAATAAGTTTGCACAATGATTTTGGACTTAGGTGTATGTTTGAATTTGATTTGGAGGTTCCTAGGATGTTTTGGATCTATTTACTGAAAGTTGGCAATTTGAAGGTTTGGAGAGTTCATAAGTTTGATCAAGAGTTGAATTTGATGATATCAGATAGAACTTAAAATAGGGTCATTTTGTCATTTGGAACTTGTGTGCAAAGCTTGCATATTATTCAGATTGGTTAGGCTTGAATCAGACACTTGGTTGGAAGTTTAGAAGTTCTTGAACTTAAAAAAAGTTCAGCTTGTGTTTTGATATTTGAATCATTGATGGGATATTATCGTATGTGTTTTAAGGCTTTGGATAGGTTCAAGTAGTGTTTATGGACTTGTTGGTATGATTGGACGGGGTCTGGGGTGGCTCAGGTCAGTTTTGTATCACCTAGAGCATGTTTGGAGTTTGCTAATTTTACTGATGTATGGTGTTCATCGCGTTTGCGAGGGAAGCATCGCTCTCACGATGAAAGATTTGGTGTTAGGGAGGACTTATTCTTTGCGTTCGCGCCTGGGGAGTCACGTTCGCGGTGGCTAGTGGGTTGGCCCTTCACGTTCATGCTAGGAGGGTAGTTTTTGCATTTTAGATCTAGGAGCTGGAGGATTGGCCTTACTGTTCTCGAAGGCCTGGTCGCAATCGCATAGTGGAGACAGGATGGTCATCGCATTCGCAAGGGATGTTCCGCAAATGCGTAGAGTTATTTTGTGGATAGATGCTTTTTTGCTTCGCGAATGCGATGCACGTGCCGCATTTGCGAAGAGTACCTATGGGCAATGCATTTAAGTTTTGTATTTCTGGTTTTTAGCCCATTCTTTCATATTTTGAACCTTAGACTAGGAGAAGGGCGATTTATCTTGGAGATTTTCTTAAAAGACTTCGAGTTAAGTAATTTCTACTCATTTTTGGTATTATTTCAAGAATTTACATGGATTATTAACACCCAAAACATGAAATTTTAAGGTAAATTGGGTCCCTCCCCTACAACTTGAGAGAGTGAAAAATTGAAGGTTTGATCTATGATTTGGGCTTGGTTTTGGAATCTAAACACATATTTAAACTCGTGAGGTTATAGGTAGTCGGGATCTACCCCTTGATTTGAGTTTTGACCATGTAAACCCAGGTTGACTTTTGTTGACTTTTTACAAATTGAATAAAGATTGAAGTTTTATTGTTTGGATTTGATTCCTATAGCTTTATTTGATTTTATTGAGTTGTTTTTGGCTAGATTCGAGATATTTGGAGTTGATTTATAAGGGAAAGACGATTTTAAAATGTTGATTTGGGCTTATTAAGGTAAGTATCTTGCTTAATCATTTGTGAGGGAATCCTTAGGATTTGACCTGATTAGTTTAATTGTAATATGTGAAAAGCGACGTGTATGCGAGGTAACAAGCATATACACGGGTTCTTTGGGTGATGTATGACTAGATTAGACTTTAGGTTCCTATTATGCCTTATTTTGATTATGTGCTTTCTATGAAACACATTTAATCATTTGTATGATCGCATGAATTTATCATTTCATGCTAAAAATCATACTTAGGCTTTTTATCTCCTAATTAGCCAAGATGGGCTATTGTAGAATTGTTGCTATAATTGATTTAGCTGTGGTCATACTTCATATCTTGAGCATAGATCCGCAATTTATGATAATTATGTCCTTGTGCACTATATTGATGAATTGTGAGCATGTGTCTCTTTATGATAAATTGGTATCTTTGAATGTTGTGTATTTGCACATATGGATATAATGAGCAGATTCATTTGTTGTTGCCACGAGATCCCGTCCGTGCAAATATTGTGGTGTTGATGATATTGTGGCAGGTATTTGTCGTACAGTTATAACGATGTTGTTACTGTTTTGCACGAGTATGTTATACTGCGTAGCATATGGATTTGGATTCATTCCCCTAGGGTCTCCCTCTCCCTCTTATGCTTCTCTCTTGATGGCGTACATGCAAATTATGGTAAATTGATTGATGTTGGGATATTCTGATATAGAATGCAATGATGGTGAGTTTCGAGCATAAATGTGGAAGCTTAGACCATGCAAATGAATCCTATATGTCTTTATCTTGAATTCTAACATACTACTCTATGCCTCTGTTTTGTTGATGACTTGATTGTCAAGACTGATTTATCTATGCTGAGTTGATAGCTCTTGATTTGATTATTGAAGATTAATAAGAAATATTTCACAAGTTCTTTGATTAGTGAGTATCACAAGACTTGAACTACTTCACTATTTCATTGAGGTTAGTCTTGATACTTACTGAGTAAACATTTTCTCGTACTCATACTACACTTGTACATATTTTTGTGCAGATCCAGGCACTGTTATTTATATATTCAAACAATATTATACTATTGAGACATCTCTTGTATTCGATTTTAGAGCTCATGACTCTGTACTACCTAGTTTTGGGATTTTGGTATTATGGTATGTATGTGTTATCCACTATTCTATTAATCTGGACATATTATATATTGTCTAGTTGTTTGAAATATTATTGTATGATTGACTTACCTAGTCTTGGAGGTTAGTGCCATCCTGACCTTTGGTGGGATGTTTAATAGTAACAAATTGGTATCAGAGCCCTAGGTTCATAGATTCTACAGGTCATGAGCTAGTTTAGGTTAGTCTTGTAGATCGGTACAGATGGTACAGAGATGTTTGCACTTATCTTCGAGAGGCTACCATACTATTATGAAAACTTTTCTTTCTTTCATTCTTTATCGTACGAATTTATTTATACTGAAGTTTGAACCTTTACTATTCTATATTTTCATAGATGGTAAGGACACATTCTTCTGGAGTAGCTGAGCAGGCACTAGTACCCATGTCTGAGCTGCGACAGGCCATGGAAAAGCCCGAGGTGGAGCACGAGCCGCATGTAGAGATCCTGCTAGTGTACCTGGTGTAGATCCACCAGTAGCTCCAGTGGAGGAGCAAATGCCCGATCATATTAAGCCAGTGGGAGAAGCCCAGGCACCTGAGGGACCTATTACTACACCTAGACTCCAGGAGACTTTGGCTCACATCTTGAGTGTGTTTGAGATCTTGACTCAAGCGGGTATGATCCCGATTGAACCAACTACTTCACAGGCTAGAGGAGGAGCCCACAATCCTACCACACTTACACTAGAGAATTTGGCTCATGGTTATCACACTCAAGGGTTATATAGATATAACCAGTCATTATCATTTAGCTTGAGATTAGGCTAACGTTAATCGTCGAGGAGCAGAAGAGGATGGAGAGTTTTCGGAGACTTCGTCCTCCCCATTTCAGTGGAGAGCATACTTGTTACATCTTGTATTTTCGTACGTTAAAAGTTTCATCGTCAGTTAATCGATGTAGACTCAGGGATGAGATTATCTTGAGGTTAACGTATTTACGTTAATTATAACAAGCGATAAGTAAATGTCATGAAGGATAAAGGGTACATGAATTAAAGAAAATGAGTTTCGTTGAAAGTGGCCAATTTGGAATAAAATACGGGTCAAACGATAATACCCGATAATTATGAACTAGTACCATACAAAGTACCGTATAACCACGATAGTATAATGTATAAAATATATTAAAAATGAGTAGTATTTTTAGGTAATTTGAGATAATTCTTAATTATACGGGTAATTGGTTAATTATCGAGTAACATGACATTTCCTAGTTAATTATTAAAATATGGGATAAAGATTAATCCCCCCCCCCCAAATAAGCGTAGCAGCTAGCCACATTTTAAAACCATGACTCTTGATAGATTTTCATTAGGTGGAAACTTAAGATACTACTTAAGGGACACTTCATCAATTTGAATATAAGACTTGTAAAGTAATAAGTACACTTTGGAATAAAGAGACCTACAATAAGAATGTTTCAAACGTTCTTAACTGTTAAGAAATTCATATGTGAGCTTTTCACATTGGCAATGAAATTACTTAGCAAAGTCCTACAAAAATCCTTCAAAACAGAACGTGCCATTATAAAATCTTCAACAATGTTCTGATTCTACACAAGGTTCCAATGAGAATTTTTAAGAATCGTAGCAACGTAAAATTTTGCGGGTCTAAAGGTATACGGTGCAATCTTCTCCAAGAATATTATACGCATTTTTCCTACACCAGGTATGTTAAAGTCATTCATTCGTTCTTTTTGGCATAATCCAAGTTATACAGAAGAAACGAGCAAATATACAGTTTTCATAAACAACTATATTCATAGAAATACTAGGGGTCTCTATGTTCTTGATTCCCCATATGACATATTATTATATCTTCTATTCATGGGTCTCAGAATAATACGTAGTTGAAAAAGTTTATCCAAAAGGAATATTTGAGATTATTACATATTTTTCATGCATTTCATTCATTTATACATGTGCATTTACCCATGACTAGATGACGTTATATATATGGGAAAAATGTTATATATGGGAAAAAGGTTATGATGTTATATACACACCACCACCTGATCAGTTCGTATATATTGATGATGTTGCCCATAGTGGCCGAGACGATATGATGGGATGCCCTATATATATATATATATGGGAAAAAGGTTACGATGTTATATACGCACCACCACCTGATCAGTTCGTATATGTTGATGATGTTTCCCACAGTGGCCGAGATGATATGATAGGATGCCCTCAGAGGCTTGATGATATTATGCACACCTACACCTATGCATGACACGACATTTATATGCACATGCATGACATTATAAATGTTTCGGGATTTATAAAGTTATTCAGATTTACAGATGGATTTCTCTATTCCATGTTTCATCTATGTCTCTTATGTACTAATTTTCATGCCTTACATACTCAATACATTTTTTGTATTGATGCCCTATTTCACGGGGCCTGTATTTCATGCCCGCAGGTGCAGGTAGGCAAGTTGACGGTCCTCCTTCTTAGGATCCTTGATCAGCGAGAGTTGGCGTGCTCCACTTGATCTGGAGCTGCTTTTGAATTTGCTGTGATATATTTGTATATATATGGGTATGATGTGGCTCAGTACCATCTTTGTACCGTTATATTTCTATTAGAGGTCTGTAGACAGTATGTCTAGTCGGATAGTATGTGGCCTTGCCGAGTTCTAGTTTTGAGGTATATAGTTGTCTATAGCAGCCTTGTCAGCTTGCCCTACGTATGTTGCACGTATATGTACATATGCCTTTTGGGCATGTTTCCTTCATGTATATTATTCTCGTAATTCAGCAGATGTTATTCAAGTTTATATCTTAGACACATGCTTAGGGGTGTTTAACAAGTAGGACTCGGGCACCCGTTGCAGCCCGTCGGTTTGGGTCGTGACAAAAGTGGTATCGGAGCAGTTCTATCGTAGGGTTGTCTACAGGCCGAGTCTAGTAGAGTCTTGTTTATATGTGTGTTGTGCACCACACTTATAAATAGGAAGCTACAGGACATATAGGATGTTATCCTATCTTTTTGTATAAGATCGTGTGATATAAGAATTCATGTTCCTAATGATATGTTATATTTTCTCCGATGCCTCCAAAGACTACAACAACCCAAAAGGGAAAGTCCGTGGCTGGTGAGACTACTAGTCAAGCGCCACGAGTTACCAAGGCTTGGGGAGATTCTCATAGTGAGATTCCATCTCAGGATTCACATACCCCGCCCTTTCCAGAATAGTTCAGAGGGGCACCAGCTGCAGCGCCCGTCCTTGTATGTCCAACTCCTCATCCGGATGTACCGGGTCAGGATATGAGAGATGTTATTCGGCTATTAACCCGATTAGTAGCCATACAGGCTCGGCATCAGAAAGTTGGTATTAGCCATACAGATAGGTCCGTCAGTGCGAGGGTTCGTGACTTCATTAATTTAGACCCTTCGGTATTCATTGGGGTAGATCCAAATGAGTACCCTCAGGTATTTATTGATAGAGTGCAGAGGACGTTAAGGGTAATGAAGGCCACTGCGACTGAGTCAGTTAAGCTAGCTTCCTCTAGACTCCGAGATGTTGCAGTTAATTGGTACGAGTCTTGGGAATTTTCCAGAGGTAAGGATGCCCCTCCAGCAATATGGAAGGAGTTTACAGAATCTTTTCTTTGTCATTATCTACCACCAGAGCTTAGACGGTCCAGAGTTGATAAGTTTTTGACCTTTCGGCAGAGTAACATGAGTGTTCGGGAGTACAATCTTTAGTTTGATTCGTTATCTAGGTATGCTCCCACTATTGTATCTAAGATGGAGGATCGGGTGCACCGGTTCGTGATGGGATTAGAGCCTTACTTGCTTAACGATTGTATGTCAGTCTCACTTCAGCCAGACATGGATATTTCTCACATCTAGGCATACGCTAAGGGCGTAGAGGAGCGTAAGAAGAAATAAAGGGCCAATCGTGAGCATGATAAGGCCCGGAATAAGAGAGCAAGGTCTTCGGGTCCTTCTGGTGAGTTTCGAAGAGGTCAAAGACAACAGTACTCGAGATATACAGTCCAGCCATCGGCTAGCGCACCCCCTCAGTTTGGCAGTAAGAGATCCAATCGTTCTACATATTCAAGGTCTGGTCAAAATTTCAGGGCCTCAGGTTCTCAGTATAGAAGTGAGTCAAGTTAGATGAGGCCGCCCTTGCCACAATGTGCTCAGTGTGGTAAGTAGCATGCTGGGAAGTGTCGTATGGGATTGGGTGTTTGTTATAGTTGTGGTTATTTGGGCCACATTATGAGGGATTGTCCGATGAGAGATGATGCAAGCATAACTCAGCCAGCGGGATCTATAGCTGGTTCGTCATCATAGTACGCCCCCCTTGGCAAGGTCTACAAGCACCAATGAGTCATGGTAGAGGCAGAGGTGGAGCATCTAGCTTAATCAGTCCTTAGAACTGCATTTATGTGTTGGCAAAACGATAGGACCATGAGTCATCGCCTGATGTTGTTACAGGTATATTATCAGTATCCTCATATGATGTATATGAATTAGTTGACCTAGGTTACACCTTATCATATGTTACTCCGTTAGTTGCTAGTAAGTTTGGAATAAAACCTAAATTGGTTAATCTTTTTGAGGTGTCTACACATGTTGGGGACTCAGTGATAGCTAAGCGAGTATATAGGGGTTGTATAATAGTAGTTCATAGTCGATCTACCGTATCGGACCTAATCAAGTTAGATATGATAAAATTTGATGTTATAATAGGTATGGATTGGTTGGCTTCTTGTCATGCAAATGTTGATTATAGATCAAAGATAGTCCGATTTCAATTTCCAAGGGAGCCTATTTTGGAATGGAAAGGTAAAACGGCATCGCCGAGAGGAAGATTTATTTCCTATCTCATAGCAAGGAAGATGATTGGAAAGGGTTGTATTTATCACTTAGTTCGGGTTCAGGATGTGGAAGTAGAGTAACAACCCATTCAGTCTATCCCTATGGTTAATGAGTTTCCCAATGTTTTTCCCGATGAGCTTCCAAGTCTTCCGCCAGAGCGAGAAATTGAGTTTGCTATTGACCTACTACCAGATACTCATCCAATATCCATTCCTCCCAATAGAATGTCCCTGCCAGAGCTGAAAGAGTTAAAGGAACAACTAAAGGACTTGTTTGAAAAAGGCTTTATCAGGCCTAGTACATCACTGTGGGGGCACCTATGTTATTTGTGAGGAAGAAAGATGGTTCCTTATGGATGCATATTGATTATAGACAGTTGAATAAGGTGACAATCAAGGATAAGTACCTCGCTTCCGAGGATTAATGATTTATTTTATTTGTTGGAAGGTGCCAAGTGTTTTTCAAAAATAGACTTGTGGTCCGGGTACCATCAGGCAAGGGTTAAGGAGGAAGATATTCCGAAGACAACATTCAGGACCAGATTTGAGCACTTAGAGTTTCGTGTTATGTCATTCGGTTTTACCAATGCCCCAGCAGTATTCATAGATTTGATGAACCGTGTGTTCAATCCCTTTTTGGATCTGTTCGTAATTATATTTATCGATGATATATTTTTGTATTCCAATTCAAAGGCTGAGCATGCAGATCATCTGTGTACTATGCTCAGAGTTCTACAAAAAGGGAATTTTTATTCAAAATTCTCTAAATGCGAATTCTGGTTGAACTCTATAGCTTTCCTTGGGCATATCATTTCGGGTGAAGGCATCCGGGTCGATACAAAAAAGATTGAGACAGTAAAGATCTAGCCTAGACCCACAACACCGATGGAGGTTCATAGCTTTCTCGGTTTGGTAGGTTATTATAGGAGATTTGTAAAGGGATTTTTTTCCTTTACAGCACCTTTGACAAAGTTGACTCATAAGGGAGCAAAGTTTCAATGGACTAATGCTTGCGAACGGAGTTTCAAGTCATTAAAGGGAAGATTAACTTCAGCGCCAGTTCTAAAGCTCCCAGAAGGGACCGATGGTTATGTGATCTATTGTGATGCTTCAGGCGTTAGATTGGGTTATGTGATGATGCAGCCTGGTAACGTTGTAGCTTATGCTTCTAGACAACTAAGAAAGCACGAGAATGTGACGACCTGGCTGGTTGTGAATTAACACTTTGATCCCCTATTAACTGCTTTCCCCAAGTTTATTTTTGCTATTTTATTTTGTCGGGATGTTCGATTTTGAGTTTCGGAAAGTTTTGGGACACTTAGTCCCTAAATGAGAACTTAAGTGTTGGAGAGTTGACCGTAGTCAAACCAGTGTGAAGACAACCTTGGAATGGAAATTTGATGGTTCCGTTAGCTCCGTTGGGTGATTTCGGGCTTAGGGGCGTGTTCGGATTGTGTTTTGGAGGTCCGTAGCTAATTTAGGCTTGAAATGCTGAAAGTTGAATTTTTGAAGTTTCCGGTTCGATAGTGAGATTTAGATCTGAGGGTCGGAATGGAATTTCGAAAGTTGGAGTAGCTCTGTAGTGTTAAATGTGACGTGTGTGCAAAATTTTAGATCATTCGGACGAGGTTTGATAGACTTTTTGATCGAAAGCGTATTTTTAGAGTTTTTGGAATTCTTAGGCTTGAATCCGATGAAAAATAGGTGTTTTGATGTTGTTATGAGCGTTCTGAAGGTTGGAACAAGTTTGAGTGATGTTTTAGGATTGGTTGGCAGGTTTGGTTGAGGTCACGGGGGCCTCAGGTGAGTTTCGGGTGGTCAATCGGACCATTTCATGATATTTGGAGTTGCAGAAAATTGCAGATCAATGCTGCAGAGAAATGACCTTTGCGTTCGCGAGTGGGTCCTCGCGTTCGCGAAGGGTTAGCTGATGAAGCTGAGAACTTAAGCCTTCGCATTTGCGAGGAAGGCTATGCGTTCAAGAAGGGCTGGGTGATTGGTCATCACGTTCGCATGTGGTGGATCGCGTTCGCGTAGAAGAAAAGTGGTCAGCTGGGTTTGAGGTATTTTATTCATCGCGTTCGCGAGAGGGGGAATGCGATCGCGAAGGGTGGTCTAAATAAAGCATCGCGTTCGTGGTTGGAAGGTCATGATCACGAAAAAGGAAATTAGATCAACGTCAATATGTGCTTCACGAATGCGAGGCTTTGACCGCGTTCACGAAGAAAGAATTAGCTGGGAAGAATGTTTAAGTTCAAAATCAAGAGTTTAGCCATTTTTGTGAAAACTTAAGCTTGGGAGCTCGGATTTGAGCGAGATTTTGAGGGATTTTCAGAGATATTGATTGGGTAACGATTCTTAACTCCTTTTTACTTGTAACCCATTAATCCAAATATGAATCCATCATTTAATTTCAGATTGGAGATGAAAATTGGGAAAAAGTTGGAAGAAAGTTCTTAGACTTAGAATTTGACTTTTGATTGAGAATTTGACTTTAGATTTGGATAATTTTGGTATGCATGAACTCAGAAGAGTGTAAGGATTCTGAAAATATAAATTTTACCCGATTTCGAGACGTGGACCCGAGGGGCGTTTTGGTCATTTTACCTAATTTTGCGTATTAGCTTAGAATTGCTTTGTAGGATCAGTTACTTGAAGTGTTATTTACATTATGCAATTGAATTGAATACATTTGGGCCATTTGGAGTCGAGTACTCGTGGCAAGATCGTGGTTTCGGGTTGATTTTGAGTCGGTTCGGGGTAAGTGGCTTGTCTAACCTTGTGTGGGGGACCTTATCCTTAGGATTAGTTATATTTGGTAATTGAAATGCCTTGTACATGAGGTGACAAGTGCGTACTTGTGCTAATTGTTGGAAATTCGGTTTTCTTTAAGTAATTACTAGTATATTTCCTTTCATGTTTCTATTACTTGCACTATTAAGCCTGTTGTTAGCTTAGGAAAGCATGTCTAAGTGACTTAATTGCTTTACTTGGTCAAACTGCCTTACATGAATTATGTGCAGCATGCTAGGCTAGGATTACTTGTTTGCCTTAATATGAAATTTGCCATTTCTGAATATTTTTCCTGTTGCTGCTGTGTATTTACATTGGGACTACGGATGTGGGATTCCGGTAGCTCTCCCTTGTCTGTTTATTTTGGGACTACGGATGTGGGATTCCGGTAGATCCCCCTGCCAAGTTATATGGAACTACGGGAATGCACCTGGTAGATTCCCCCAGTACTGGTATTTACATTTGGGACTAGGGAACAGGATTTCGGTAGATCCCCGCGCACTATGAGTTGGACTACAGGACGGGATCCTGGGAGATCCATTGGATATGTACATATGGGACTACAGGACGGTATCCTGGGAGATCCCCAGTTTTGTTTTGGTGCTAAGTCGCATTTCTTTCCGTGTTTTGCCTTGTTCCTATAATAGTTGTTGTTGCCCTTTTTATATCTTGTGTTACTTTTACCGCTGTATTTATTTATATTGTTCTATTCTACACTGTCAAATTTTATATTTTATTTAACCTCAGTAGGGCCCTGACCTTCCTCGTCACTACCCGACCGAGGTTAGGCTTGGCACTTACTGAGTATCGTTATGGTGTAATCATGACCCTTCTGCGCATGTTTTTCATGTGTAGATCCAGGTTCTACGACTCAGTCCTATCCCCCGTGAGGCGAGGCGACTGCTCTAGAGACTTCGAGGTACATCTTCCGCGTCTACAGACCGAGGAGTCCCTTTCTATTCTAGCTTTTAAACATTTTCCCTTCGGTATTTCTTTTCCTTGTTAGATATTCTGGAGTTAGACACTCTTAGACATTCAAAGGCTTGTGGTTCCGTGAGTTTCTGGGTTTTGGGATAGTGTATTAAATTCTGAGAAGTTGTGTTGTATATGCCAAGCGGCATTTTAAATATTGTTTCATTCGGTTATTTTTGGCTTTTGATTATTTCTTCCGCAAGTTTCATTTATTTTCCGCATCTGTTAGGCTTACCTAGACGTAGAGACTAGGTGTCGTCACGATGGTTCACGGAGGGCGAACCGGGGTCGTGACAAGTTGGTATCAGAGCTCTTTGTTCATAGGATTCATGGATCACAAGCCGGGTTATTAGTGTCTCGCTGATCGGTATGGAGACGTATGTACTTATCTACGAGAGACTATGTAACCGTTAGAAAAATTCCACTTCATTTGATTTCCCTGTTGTGCGAGATTTTTGACATCACGAATTTAAAACTTCTATCTTCTATTCTCTCAAGAATGGTTAGGACATGCGCTACTTGAAATGATCAGGCACTCGCGCAGGGAAGGCGGGGCCGGGGTAAAGGCCGAGGACACGCACGTGGTGCAGCCAGAGCACCTGCGCAAGCTGTCGCCGAGGTACCACCAACAGTTCCAGCCGGAGTCCAGGCACCTAACACGCCTACTGCTACTACTACTCCAGCTCTTCAAGAGACTCTGGCACAGTTCATGAGCATGTACACCACTCTGGCTCAGGCGAGGTTGCTTCCCCTTGCTGCAACTACATCTTAGGCCGGGGGAGGAGAACAAACTCCTGCCGCCTGCACTCCTGAGCAGCGAGTGCATGTTAAGCAAGTCCCTAAGATTATTCCTGTACCGCCTGTAGTGCCAGTTCAGCCTGAGGGCAGGGCAGCGGCTTCCGAGGAGGAGCAGCTGAGGCTTGAGAGGTTCAAGAGGTACAAGCCTCTTGTATTCAATGGTCTAGCATTGGAGGATGCTCTTGGATTTCTAGATGAGAGTTACCACATTCTCTATGCCATGGGATATCAGGATCGAGCGGGGTTTCCTTTACTACCTTCCAGCTTCGAGGAGCTACCTATGAGTGGTGGTGCACCTATGAGTTAGACAGTCCGAATGAGGTTGCTTCACTGACTTGGACTCGGTTTTTAGATCTGTTCTTGAGAGAGTATGTTTCTCAGAGCCTCCGGACGTATGGCGCGCAGAGTTTGAGCATTTGCGCCAGGGTGGTATGACTGTCTCAGAGTATGCTGTCTATTACACTAGTTTGGATAGGCATGTACCAGCCTTGGTTTCTACTATTAGCGAGAGGGTTCGTCGGTTTATTGAGGGCCTTATTCCTAGTATCAGGTCTAGCATGGCTCGTCAGTTGGAGATGGATATTTCTTATCAGCAGGTGGTGAGCATTGCAAGGAGGATTGAGGGTATGCATGCTAGAGAGAGAGAGGAGAGGGAGGCCAAGAGGTCTCGAGAGTCGGGCCATTTCTCTGGTGCTCGCGCTCCAGCAGCAAGTCGTCACGGTAGGGGTTATATGAGTCACCCTGTTCATTCAGCTCTTCCAGCAGCCAGTGGTATTCCAGCTCCTCCTAGACCTCAGGAGCCTTATTATGCACCTCCGGTATCTAATGCGCCATCTGTGCAGGGTGCTTTCAGAGGTTAGTCCAGCAGACCTGGTCCGAGCCAGTCATAGCCACCACGTCCTCCCAGAGCTTGTTTTGAGTGTGGTGACACACGTCATATGGTGAGGGATTGCCCCAGACTTGGGAGGGGTGCACCTCCACAGACTTCTCAGTCACAGCATGCCCCGCAGAGTTCTTAGGCTAAGGTTACAGCTCCAATTGCTACCCCACCTGCTCAGCCAGCCAGAGTTGGAGGTTAGGGAGGTAGAGGTCGCCCTAGAGGGGGAGGCCAAGCCAGATACTATGCCCTTCCTGCCCGTACCAAGGTTGTTGCCTCTGATTCTGTCATCACAAGTATTATACTGGTTTGTCACAGAGATGCATCAGTTTTATTCGATCCAAGCTCCACTTATTCTTATGTGTCTTCCTATTTTGCTCCGCATTTGGGTTATCTCGGGATTCTTTGAGTTCCCCTATTTATGTTTCTACTCCTGTGGGAGATTCTCTTATTGTGGACCGTGTTTATCGATCATGTTTGGTTGCTCTTAGCGGTTTTGAGACCAGAGGCGATTTATTGTTGCTCAGCATGGTAGATTTTGACATTATCTTGGGCATGGACTGTTTGTCGCCCCATTATGCTATTCTTGATTGTCACGCGAAAACAAAAACCATGACACTGGCTATGCCAGGTATAACGCGTGTTGAGTGGAGGGTTGCTTTAGATCACACTCCCAGTAGAGTTATTTCTTTTCTTAAAGCTCAGCGTATGGTTAAGAAGGGGTGTGACGCGTATTTAGCTTATGTGAGAGATGTCAGTATTGATACCCTTTTAGTTGATTCAGTTCCAGTAGTACGGGATTTTCCTGATGTGTTTCCAGCTGACCTTCCGGGCATGCCGCCTGATAGAGATATTTATTTTGGCATTGATCTGTTTCTGGGCACTCAGCCCATTTCTATTCCTCTATATCGTATGGCTCCTCCTGAGTTGAAGGAGTTGAAGGATCAGTTACAAGGATTTGCTTGATAAGGGTTTTATTTGGCCCAGTGTATCACCTTGGGTGCTCCTATCTTATTTGTGAAGAAAAAGGATGGTTCTATGCGTATGTGTATTGATTATCACCAGTTGAACAAAGTGACAGTTAAGAACCATTATCTTTTGCCTCGTATTGACGATCTGTTTGACCGGCTTTAGGGCACATGGGTGTTTTTTAAGATTGATTTGCGCTCAAGTTACCAGCAATTGAATATTCGGGAGCCATATATCCCGAAGACTGCTTACAGGACTTGGTATGGTCATTACGAGTTCCTTGTCATGTCATTTGGGCTGACCAATGCCCCAGTAGCCTTTATGCATTTGATGCATAGTGTGTTTCGACCGTATCTTGACTCGTTCTTCATTGTCTTTATTGATGATATTCTGGTGTATTACCGGAGTCGGGAAGATTATGAGCAGCACCTGAGGACTGTGCTTCGACAAGGCCAGCCGACACAACACCCAATTCCTTTTAACAATTAAAAATACACAATTTAAGTCTTAACATGATTAAATCTCAATTAAACAGTGAAAACAGTACAATTTGCGGAATATAAAACCAACACAGCCCGACATCGGGGTGTCACCAGTCATGAACATCTATCATAACAATTACAAGTCTTAAAGAGTCTACTCATTTATTACATAACCAAAAAAGAAGAAAATAAGATAGAGGGAGAAGCATTGGGCTACGAACGCCGAGCAGCTACTTAGTGAATCTCCAAAGTCTGCTAGAAGCTCTCAACCCTCGCAAGCAGGACCTGAAGTGCCTGAATCTGCACACGGGGTGCTGGGAGTAAAGTGAGTACTCCAACTCAATGAGTAATAATAATAAATGTAGACTGAGCAATAAGAAATCACGTAAAGGCACATCAACAGGCTATAAAGAAGTAGTAAAAGCTAGTAAAAGCAATGAAACAGTGAAAATATGTAAAGTCACTTATGTTCAGTTTAAGCTTCTTAAAATTTGCCTCTTTAAACAATTAATCAAGTAAAAGACAGGCAACTAGAAAAGGTAAACTCATAAAGAACCACCCCTCGGGCACAATACGAATAGAATCAGCACATCGGGCAACACATGGAACAATACCAGCCCCTCGGGCTTTATCTCATATCACAATGGGTATCCGCACTTACTGAAGGTGTGCAGACTCCTGAATGGGCCCCTTATAGCCCAAGCGCAATATCAAGCCATCTCATGGCATACTCAATAGGCTCTCGGCCCCATATCAACAAGCTACCTCGTGGCATACAAATCTCAGGCCCTCGGCCTCAAAATCATTAATCAGTATATCCTTACAACACAGGCCCCCGGCCTTACTCAGTTAAAATCTCATAAGCCATTTAGGCAACAGTAAAACATGATGCTCAGCCCAGTTTATCATTTAAAATGTCATTTAATGTATTAAAACAGAGTAGACATGGCTGAGTTATGAAAACAGTAGAAAATAGCATGACTGAGTACAAGTATAAAGTCACAACAGTGAGGAAATATTAGTAAAAATCTCCTAAGGGTTTAAATAGTTGGCACGAGGCCCACATATGGCATTCAGCCCAAAACATGATGGTAGCAAATAGTTTTCAATCAAATACGCGGTAAAACAGTTATTCGGGATGGACTAAGTCATAATCCCCAATGGTGCACGACCCCACGCTCGTCATCTAGCGTGTGCGTCACCTCAATATAGCACAACAATGTGCAATCCGGGGTTTCATACCCTCAGGACAACATTTACAATCATTACTTACCTAAATCCGGTACAAACTCTAGCCCGCAACGTCTTTGCCCCTCTAATCGGCCTCAACTCGTGTCAAATCTATCCAAAATTAGAATCACGGCGTCAAAATACGCTAAGGGAACGAAGCCCATGCGAAAATAATCAATTTACAACACAAATCCCGAAATTACCAAAACCCGACCCCCAGACCCACGTCTAGGAATTTGATAAAATTTACATCAATAGATTCCTTACCTCCCCATGAGTTCATACATATCAAAAGTCCCAAACTCCGACCACAAATGGCCCCTCAAATCCTCAAGTCTACGTCTCCAATACCAAGTCCTAGTTTCCCCAATTTTAACCCTTAATCTCCACTAATACCATGATTAACCAATGGAAAATTATCATAAACTCAAGTAATGAAGCTTAGGGAACTTACCCAACTGATTCTCTTCAATTTACCCTTGAATTCACTACCCTAGCTCGCTTCCCGTCTTCAAAAATGGAGAACTTAGCCAAAATTTCGCGAAGAAAACATTTTATACCTTCTGGCCCAGGGATTCCGCATCTGCGGCCCTTTAACCGCTTCTGCGGTTTTCACTTAAGCGACCTCCCGCACCTGTGACCTCATCTCTGCATCTGCAGTTCCACTCTACACAGCCTTTGGCCTAGTGTGCGGCTCCAAACACGCTTCTCTGATACCGCACCTATGGTCCCCTAGCCGCAGGTGCGGTTATGACAGCAAATGGCACATCTTCAGCTGCCAAAACCAACTCCCAAACTTTCCGCCAACCATCCGAAATCACCCCGAGGCCCCCGGGACATTAACCAAAAGCACAAACAAGTCACATACCACCATTCAAACTTGTACCAATCTTCAAAATAGCTCAAACAATATCGAATCACCCAAAACACATCGGATTCAAGCCTAAGCTTAAAAAATCTTCCGAATTACACTTTTGATCAAAAAGTATAGCAAACCACTTCCGAATGACCTGAAATTTTGCACACACAACCCAAATGACCCAACGAAACTATTGCAACTCTCAGAATTCCATTCCAACCCATATATCAAAATCTTGCCTATCAACCAGAAAACGCCAAAATTTCAATTTCGCCAATTCAAGCCTAAATCTACTCCGGACCTCCAAAACAAAAGTCAATCACCCTCCTAACTCTAAAATCACCTCCCAAAGCTATTCGAACCCTCAAAACTCACATTCGAGCCCTCTAATACATAAGTCAACATCCGGTTGACTTTTCCAACTTAAGCTTCCTCAAAAGAGACGAAGTGTCTCAGACCTCACCAAAACCTTTCCGAACCTGAGCCAACCAACCCAATCACACATAGAACCGATAAACAAAGCAATAAGAAGCAGAAATAGGGGAAATGGAGCGGTAACTCATGACACGACTGGCCGGGTCGTCACATCCTTCCCCTCTTAAACAAACGTTCATCCTCGAACGAGTCAAGAAACATACCTGAAGCCTCAAACATGTGAGGATATCTGCTCCGCATCTCCCGCTCGGTCTCCACGGTAGCCTCCTCCATGGGATGACCTCTCCACTACACTTTCACTGAAGCTATATCCGTAGACCTCAACTTTCGAACCTGACGCCCCAAAATAGCTACTGGCTCCACATCATAAGTCAAATCATCATCTAAATGAATTGTGCTGAAATTCAAAACATGAGACGGATCCCCAATATACTTTCGGAGCATAGAAACATGAAATATTGAATGCACACTTGACAAACTGGGTGGCAAAGCAAGCTCATAAGCCACCTCCCCAATCCTCCGAAGCACCTCAAAAGTCCCAATGAACTGAGGACTCAATTTACCCTTCTTCCCAAATCTCATAACACCCTTCATGGGTGAAACCTTCAACAGAACCTTCTCACCAACCATGTAGGACACATCCCGAACCTTCCTGTCAGTATAACTCTTTTGTCTCGATTGCGCTGTACGAAGCCTCTCCTGAATTACCTTCACCTTTTCTAAAGCATCATGCACCAAGTCTGTCCCCAATAGCCTAGCCTCACCCAGCTCGAACCAACCAACTGGAGATCTACACTACCTCCTATACAAAGCCTCATACGGAGCCATTTGAATACTCGACTTGTAGCTATTGTTATAAGCAAACTCTACAAGTGGTAGAAATTGATACCATGACCCTTCGAAATCAATGACACAAGCACGCAACATGTCCTCTAATATCTGAATAGTGCGCTCGGACTTCCCGTCCATCTAAGGGTGAAATGTTGTGCTTAACTCAACCTGAGTACCCAACTCTCGCTGCACAGACCTCCAAAATTGCGAGGTAAACTGAATGCCCCTATCTGAAATGATAAAAATTGGGACACCATGCAAATGAACAATCTCCTGGATATAGATCTCTGCCAACCGCTCTGAAAAATAGGTAGTACATACAGGAATAAAGTGCACGGACTTGGTCAGCCGATCCACGATCACACAAATAGCATCGAACTTCTTCAAGGTATGTGGGAGTCCAACTACAAAGTCCATACCGATTCACTCCCACTTCCATTCTGGAATATCCATCTGCTGAAGTAAGCCACCCGGTCTATGATGCTCATATTTCACCTGCTGACAATTAAGACACCGAGCTACAAATCCTACAATGTCCTTCTTCATTCTCCTCCATCAATACTGCTGCCTCAAATCCTGATACATCTTTGCGGTACCTAGATGAATGGAATACCGCGAGCTATGGGCCTCCTCCAGAATCAACTCCCGAAGCCCATACACATTGGGCACACAAATCCGGCCCTGCATCCTCAACACCCCATCATCACTAATAGTCACATTTCTGTCATCATCATGCTGAAACCTGTCCTTAAGGACAAGAAAATGCGGATCATCATACTGGCGCTCTATGATGCGATCATATAAGGAAGACTAAGAAATCACACAAGCCAATACCCGACTGGGCTCCAAAATATCTAACCTCACGAACCGATTGGCCAAGCCCTAAACATCAACTACAAGAGGTCTCTCTCCAACTGGAATATATGCCAAACTTCCCATACTCACCGCCTTTCGGCTCAAAGCATCGGCCACCACATTGGCCTTCCTCGGATGGTATAATATAGTGATATCATAATCCTTTAGCAACTCCAACCATCTCCGTTGCCTCAAATTGATATCCTTCTGCTTGAACAAGTGCTGGAGGCTATGATGATCCGTAAACACCTCACAAGACACACCATACAAGTAATGCCTCCAAATCTTCAACGCGTGAACTATGGCAGCCAACTCCAAATCATAAACAGGGTAGTTCTTCTAATGGGGATTCAACTGACGAGAAGCATAAGCAATGACTCTATCCTCCTGCATCAACACACACCCAATACCAACTCTCGAAGCATCACAATACAAGGTATATGAACCTAAAGCTGGAAGCAGAACTAACACTGGAGTTGTGTTCAAGGCTGTCTTGAGCTTTTGAAATCTCTCCTCACACTCATCCGACCATATAAATGAAGCACCCTTCTAACTCAACTTGGTCAAGGGCGATGCGATATATGAGAATGCCTGAACAAATCGGCGATAATAGCCTGCCAATCCAAGAAACCTGCAAATCGTTGTGGCTGAGGACGGTCTGGGCCAACTCTGAACCACCTCTATCTTCTTTGGATCAACCTGAATACCCTCATCGGACACCACGTACCCCAAGAAAGCCACTGAGTTGAGCCAAAACTCACACTTGGAGAACTTTGCATAAAGTTTCTCCTCCCTCAATCTCTGCAACACAACTCTCAAATGCTCCGCGATGCTCCTCCTGACTACGGGAATATACCAGAATATCATCAATGAAGACTATGACAAACGAGTCGAGATAAGGCCGGAAACATTGTTCATCAAATGCATGAATGCTGTTGGGGCATTGGTTAGCCCAAAAGACATCACCAAGAACTCATAATGACTATATCGAGTCCTGAAAGCTGTCTTAAGAATATCCGAGTCCCTGATCTTCAACTGGTGATAACCTGAAGGGAGATCAATCTTGGAGAACACTCTCGCTCCCTGAAGCTGGTCGAATAAATCATCAATGTGAGGCAAAGGATACTTGTTCTTAACTGTTACTTTGTTCAACTACCTATAATCAATGCACATCCTCACTGTGCCATCCTTATTCTTCACAAATAGAACCGGCACACCCCAAGGCGACACACTAGGCCGAATGAACCCCTTATCAAGGAGTTACTGAAGCTACTCCTTTAACTCCTTCAACTCCGTTGGTGCCATACGATACAGTGGAATAGAAATGGGTTGAGAGACCGACACCAGGTCAATACCAAAATGAATATCCCTATCCGGTGGCATGCCCGACAGGTCTGCAGGAAACACATCGGAAAAATCCCTCACAACTGGAATAGAATCAATACTGGGAGTCTCTACACCAACATCCCTCACAAAGGCTAGATATGAAAGAAAACCCTTCCCCACCATACGCTGGGCCTTTAAGAATGAAATTATCCTACTGGAAAGATAATCAGTCAAACCTCGCCACTCAATATGTGGCACACCCGGTATAGCCAATATCATTATCTTAGCATGACAGTCTAGAATAGCACTACATGGAGATAGCCAATCCATTCCCAAAATAACAACGAAGTCTACCATACATAATAACAATAGATCCACTCGGGTCTTCAGACCCCTAATAGTCACCACACACGACCGGTACACACAGTCTACAACAACAGTATTGACCACTGGAGTAGATACATGAACAGGTAAAACAAGAGACCTACGGGGCGTATCCAAATAACGAGCAAATTATGATGACATATAAGAAAATGTGGAACCGGCATCAAATAATGCAGAGGCATCTCTGTAGCAGACTGAAACAATACCTGTAATAACAGCATCAGAAGCAATAGCATCGGGTCTAGCTGGAAGTGCATAGAAACGGGCTTGACCGCCACCTGATCGACCTCCCCCTCTAGGGCGACCCTTAGTTGACTGACCTTCACCCCTAGCTGGTTGGGTGGGTGGTGATGAAGTAGTTGGCACTGAAGTCGATTGCTAACTCCTCTGCTGAGATGAACCCGCAAGACAACGAGGACACTGCCGCCACATATGACCCATCTCTCTACACTCATAACAACTCCCGGGTGTTGGAGACGGCGATTGAAGGGAACTCCTAGCACCGAAATGACTAGCAGATGCACCTGGCATAGAAGAGCCCTGAATGGATGAAGCATGGGACGAACTCTGAGATGGAAGGGCACTAAATGATAACTGGACCTGATGAGAACCGTGAGAACCATGACCCGGTGACACCCCACAATAACCTAGATGAGCTGGCTGAGCATACCTGAATGGACGGCCTCTGCCGTGCTGAAACTGACCTCTCAAAGGAGCACCACTATAACTACCAAATCCCCGAGGCCTCTTGGCCTCCCTCTCTTCTCGCTCCTGGTGACGAACTGACTCAATCTCCCGAGCAATATCTACAACCTCCTCAAAAGTAGCACCAGTCACCCTCTCTCTAGTCATAAGAATACAAAGCTGATAAGTGAGGCAATCAATAAACCTCCTAATCCTTTCTCTATCTATCGAAACCAACCAAATCGCATGGCAAGCTAACTCAGAGAACCTCATCTCATACTGCATCAGAGTCATCTTTCCCTGACGCAACCACTTGAACGGCCTGTGCAGCTCCTCTCTGCGAGACTGCAGCACACACTTCTCCAAAAACTGAATGGAGAACTGCTACCAGGTAAGGGGTGCTGCACAAATAGGCTTATGCCTCTCAAAAGCCTCCCACCAAGTGAAGGCAGCTCCAGAAAACTGATAAGTAGTGAAAGCAACTCCGTTAGTCTCCAGAATACCCGTTGTACGAAGAATCCTCTGACACTTATCCAAGAAACCCTGGGTATCCTCACCCTCTGCACTACTAAAAGTCAGAGGCTGAAGTCTACCAAACCTCTCCAACCTACGCTGCTTGTCCTCTAGCATGGCAGGAACTACATAGTCCTGAGCAGCTACAACTGTTTGGGCTGGATGCGCCCCTGGTGTCTGAAGTCCCTGCACGACCTGCTCAGGTGTACGAGCGGCGAGAGTCTGAATGCCTCCCCCGGCATGAGAAGTGGCTGCAGCTGTAGTAATTGAGGCCGCTTGAGCTAAACCAGTGCATACTAACAGAATCTGAGCCAAGGCCTCCTAAAGACCTAGAATCACAATGGGCACAGCTGGTGCATGAGCTGGTGCTACTGGCTCATCCACAATTGGGACCTGATCCTGAACTGGGGCAGCTGGTGGATCTGCAGGTGATGCCCTAGATCCTATGTGGGCCACACCTCTGCCCCTACCGTGACCACGACCGCATCCTCAGCCTCTAGTGGTCACAGTTGGTGGTACTGGTGGTCGTCCATCCTAACCGGTAGCGCGTGTTCTCACCATCTGTGATAGGATATAATAACAAAAGTTTAGTACTCGGATCAACAGATTCGCATGACAAGAATTTCAAGAATATGGAGTTTTTCCTAAAGGTTCTGCAGCCTCTCGAGGATAAATACAGACGTCTTTGTACCGATTCGCGAGACTCTACTAAACCTGCTCATGACTCGTGAGACCTATGTAACCTAGGCTCTGATACCAACTTGTCACGACCCTAAACTCAAACCCGGTCGTGATGGCGCCTCTCGTGCAGACAAGGCCAACCGACACAACACCCAATTCCTTTTAACAATTAAAAATACACAATTTAAGTTGTGAGCACGTGAATTTTTTCCTATATGAATTACTCCCAGATATTCACAAAAAAATAACTTCTTTCAGTGTTTGCAATTTGGTGGAATTTTGTGGCATTTTCTGTTAATTGATTGCATTTTGTCTGTGTATTTTAATTATTGAAAAATACAAAAAATATACATTGCATCTGCATTTAGGATTTAATTTTACACATTTTGTAGATTAATTAGTAAATTAGTGTTTTACAAAAATAGAAAATTACAAAAAATAACTCATTTTTGTTTTTAATTTTGAGTTTCGAATTTTGGTAGTTTTTCTTTTAATTTGATATTTAATTATTTGTGGTAATTGTCATTTAGAGTTAAGTAATTTAAGTTGGTAGAATAATTTTATTAAGAATTAATTTAGATTTTGAGTTTTAATTTGAAAAGGAAAAGGAAATAAATTGAAGAGAATAAGAATTGCGCCAATTGTTATACCCTAGCCCAAAGCCTTCCTCTTTAAAATCCGGTCAGCCCAGCCCAAAACTTGTCCAAACCCGGTATCCCTACCACTTAATCAAATGACCCCGTTTCTGACCCAAATGACCCCGTTTTGAAGACCTTTGATCTGGGCCGTTCTTTTTTATTAATCAAACGGCTGGAAACTAGGGTCTTCTTGGTATATATATGTATGAACGCCATTACCCCCCCCCCCATCTCGTCTCTTTCAGAGACTGATCCCCCAACGAACCCTAACTGAGCCGCCTCAAAATTCCATTGCCTTCCCCTGGTGGCGCCACCGTGAACCGCCACCAAACTTAAACCAAATGCCTTACTCCATCTCCACATCCCAAATCCGCACCCCTCTTCCCTCAAATCGAACCCCAACTGTTCAAATCTCAAATCGAAGTCTCAAACCCTAGCCGCCGCCCTAGAATTCCCACCCCCTGCATGGCGGTGCTGAGCCCTTTCCCCACCAAATCAACACCAAGTGACCACCAGTCCCTCCCCATCTCAAATCCCATGTTGGTTTCTTTCGAATATCCCCGAAAGCCCCCGAATCTTGGAATCAAGTTTAGCCCTAAATTTCTGATTTTATACAACTGAAGTTCTTGGTGAGTTTGGTTCATTTTGAGGTTATTCATGTATTTTTGATGAGAAAATACATGTTTAATCTCAAATAGAGCCGAGATTGGAGAAATTCGAAGGTTGTTCCCTTTCTTCTTCTGTTCAAATCATGTTAGGTATTTTTCTTCTTTATCTTTTGTTAAGTATTCTTTCTGTTCTACTCCTCCATTCCTTATTTTATTTTGTTGTATTGTTTGACCCTTTTATGTTCGTTCAGAGAGTCATTTATTCATGCCTGGTTAATTTAGGGTTCTTGCTTAGTTAGTTAGTTCGCCTAGCAATTGGGTTAGTTCCCTTTCGTCATTTAGCACTAATATAGGTCATGTTTTAGTTATGAGGTTTATGACAGTACTTGTATTGTTTTTCTTTTCTCTTTCAGAAGCTTATAGAATTAGGGATTTGATTTGGGGCCTCAGTTCATTACTGATCCGTTTGGCAATTGAGCCCATTCAATTTGGCTTTTATTTTTGGATCGAACTTGGCCCGTTTGGTTTGTGTTTGAAGTAATTCTCAGAACTGGGAGGGTAGTCTAGGTATTTTGGGGAGGGAATCTTTTCGGTAGCTAACTAGAAGCTTCCAGGAAAAGGGGGAGGGGGGTAACTCAGTAATTGGTTTTAATTGAGGGTGTTAAATGAACAAAAGAAAATTTGGAAAAGGGCCTGAGGGGTAAGAATCAAATTCAGAAAGTTGACCTACCTGCCTTGCATATAAAGGCAGGCTTTCTTGCCTTTGAAGGCAGAGATTAGAGAGCTGAAATTTAGAAAAAGGCAAAACGACTAAAAATTAGAGTAAAATTACTGTTTCATTGAAATTCACTCTGTAATTCCTTCAGTTTTCAAATCCTAAAAGGAGTTTCTGATTGATATAGTCTTAAAATAAACTGAGATTGGGTGTTTGAAGTTTAATTTTGAAGTTGTTTTGGGTATTGTTTGAGTAGGATTGTCTTCTATTTATTTTCAAGTTCATCTTGGTTGAGCTGGTGTTGCTGGTATTTGCCTGCTACTGTTCTGTTGCTGATTCTCCATTTTCTGCATTTATTTTCGAATTCCAGGTACAAGTTTTAAACCCTTCATGATGTAAGGCTTGGTTCAAGGATGAAATGGAAGCACCATCGTGCTTTAGTTCTTTGTTTCTTTGCTTGATATTTATATTCCCTCAGTATAGTCCTAGTTAAATTCCATTTAAGTAATCGAATTCTCATGCTGTAATTAGTTGTAAACTGTGGAGACTATGATATATTTGGATCTTGCTGTTTATTTAGCTTTAGTGTTACATGTCAATTTTGCAATCCTTGTTATCTGTATGTAGAAGTTATTGGGAAATTGTTAGGTTTCATTACTGTTAGCATGTGTAAGCTTGACATTCATATAGCAATTTGGTCGAACTTTAATAATTGAGCTATGTTGTTCACAAAGTATGGAAATCATCAGTGGTTTGATATATAAGGGTACTGTTTCCGGTCAAGTGTCTTCAAGGTTGCTTCATGTTTAAATGTTAGTTTAGGTTTAAAAGTTTGAAATATTATGTGAGCATGAAAGTGATTAATGTGTGTTTGGTACAAGTATTAACCCTGTGGTGAATGGATGCTTCAGTAGTCAGTTGCCATAGCTTCAGTTTTTGTGGTCATTCAATTCGAGTTTGGAAATCTGCAAATTTTTAAAGTTCAGTCGTTCATGCATTTTTCTTTAGTTTGAAAACTTTCCTCCTGCGGCTGTTTGGACTCGATCCTCTTATCTTTTCCTCATTTGACTTGGGCATGCTTTTGTTCGAATTGGGCCTGCCTCAAGCCCAATATCAATTCCGTCCTGGCATGCTAAGGCCTAACCGTCTTCAGTTATTAGGGGCCTCTATCTTGTACGCATCTTATATGGACTGGGCTCCTTTGGGCTTATGAATTGAAATAATAACTGGTCCACTAATGATTAAATATAGTAGGCTTTGGACTTTTCAAAAAATAGATATTAGGATTTCAATAAGGTGTTTTAGATTACAGTTAGGTCTTTCATTTCTTTAATCAAGTTCAAATAAATCGAGGCGTGCCATTTAGCAAATTTACCATGGCCCTGGCAAAGCTACAAATGCGTAGTTGCTTTAGGCGCGTATTTTAATAATATTACCTTCCTAAACTCGGGTGTGCATTTATGTGACCCAAATCAAAATCTCAACAACGTTAAATAAAATATGTCGTGAACCGCAGGTGCATTTATGTGACGTGGTTCAAGATGTGTTTTAGATGACGTTGAATCTTCCAAAAATATTTAAATAAAAGCGGTAAAGTTAAAATTGAACCATAGGCTAAAACATGTATTAAAATTAGATAATAGGCCAATTATAATAGTTGAGCGATCGTGGTACAACCACGGAACTCGGGAATGCCTAACACCTTCTCCCGGGTTAACAGAATTCCTTTCCTGGATTTCTGGTTCGCGGACTGTAATACAGAGTCAATCTTTTCCTCGATTCGAGATTTGAACCGGTGACTTGGGACACCATAAATTATCCCATGTGGAGACTCTGAATTTTAAATAAAAATAATCCCGTTTTGATTGTCCTTTAATTGGAAAAACTCCCTTATATATACCCCTTTCGGGGGGTGTAGGTAAAAAGGAGGTGTGACATAAGTTTTTAACATGATTAAATCTCAATTAAGCAGTGAAAACAGTATAATTTGTGGAATATAAAACCAACACAGCCCAACATTGGGGTGTCACCAGTCATGAGCATCTATCATAACAACTACAAGACTTAAAGAGTCTACTCAACTATTACATAACCAAAATAGAAGAAAATAAGATAGAGGGAGAAGCACTGGGCTGCGAACGCCGAGCAGCTACCTAGTGAATCTCTGAAGTCTATTGGAAGCTCTCAACCCTCGCAAGCAGGATCTGAAGTGCCTGAATCTGCACACGGGGTGCAGGGAGTAAAGTGAGTACTCCAACTCAGTGAGTAATAATAATAAATGCAGACTGAGCAATAAGAAATCACGTAAAGGCATATCAACAGGCTATAAAGAAGCAGTAAAAGCCAGTAAAAGCAATGAAACAGTGAAAATATGTAAAGTCACTTAAGTTTAGTTTAAGCTTCTTAAAATTTGCCTTTTTAAACAGTTAAGCAAGTAAAAGACAGGCAACTAGAAAAGGTAAACCCATAAATAACCGCCTCTTGGGCACAATACCAATAGAATCAGCCCCTTGGGAAACACATGGAATAATACCAGCCCCTCGGGCTCTATCTCATATCACAATGGGTACCCGCGCGCACTGGGGGTGTGCAGACTCCTGGAGGGGCCCCTTACGGCCCAAGCGCAATATCAAGTCATCCCGTGGCATACTCAATAGGCTGCCGGCCTCATATCAACAAGCCACCTTGTGGCGTACAAATCTCAGGCCCTCGGCCTTAAAATCATAAATCAGTGTATCCTCACAACACAGGCCCTCAGCCTTACTCAGTCAGAATCTCATAAGCCACTCGGGCAACAGTAAAACATGATGCTCAGCCCAATTTATCATTTAAAATATCATTTAATGTATTAAAACAGAGTAGACATGGCTGAGTTATGAAAATAGTAGAAAATAGCATGACTGAGTACACGTATAAAGTCACAACATTGAGGAAATATCAATAAAAATCCCCTAAGGGTTCAATTAGTTGACACGAGGCCCACATATGGCATTCAGCCCAAAACATGATGGTAGCAAATAGTTTTCAATCAAATATGCGGTAAAACAGTCATTCGGGATGGACTAAGTCATAATCCCCAACGGTGCACGTCCCCACGCTCATCATCTAGAATGTGCATCACCTCAATATAGCACAACGATGTGCAATCCGGGGTTTCATACCCTCAGGACAACATCTACAATCATTACTCACCTCAATCTAGTCCAAACTCTATCCCACGACGCCTTTGCCCCTCGAATTGGCCTCAACTAGCATCAAATCTATCCAAAATCATAATCACGGCGTCAAAATACGCTAAGGGAACGAAGCCCATGCGAAAATAATCAATTTACAACACAAATCCCGAAATTACCAAAACCCGACCCCCGGGCCCACGTCTAGGAATTTGATAAAATTTACATAACTAGATTCCTTACCTCCCCACGAGTTCATACATATCAAACGTCTCAAAATCCGACCACAAATGGCCCCTCAAATCCTCAAGTCTAGGTTTCCAATACCAAGCCCTAGTTTCCCCAATTTTAACCCTTAATCTCCACTAATACCATGATTAACCAATGGAAAATGATCATAAACTCAAGTAATGAAGCTTAGGGAACTTACCCAACTGATTCTCTTTGATTTACCCTTGAATTCACTGCCCTAGCTCGCTTCCCGTCTTAAAAAATGGAGAACTTATCCAAAAATTCGCGAATGAAACATTTTATACCTTCTGGCCCAAGGATTCTGCACCTGCGACCCTTTAACCACTTCTGCGGTTCCGCTTCTGTGGTTTTCACTTAAGCGACCTCCCACACCTGCGACTTCATCTCCACATTTGCGGTCATGCAAGTGTGGTCCATATATCGCATCTGCGGTTCCACTCTAAATAGCCTTTGGCCGCATATGCGGCTCCAAACACGCTTCTACGATACCGCACCTGCGGTCCCCTAGCTATAGCTACGGTTATGACAACAAATGGCACATCTTCAGCTGCCAAAACAAACTCCCAAACTTTCCGCCAGCCATTCGAAATCACCCCGAGGCCCCCGGGATCTCAACCAAAAGCACAAACAAGTCACATACCACTATTTAAACTTGTACCAATCTTCAAAACACCTCAAACAACATCGAATCACCCAAAACACATCAAATTCATGCCTAAGCTTCCAAAATATTTCGAATTACACTTTTGATCAAAAAGTATACCAAACCATGTCTGAATGACCTAAAATTTTGCACACATCCCAAATGACCCAACGGAACTACTACAACTCTAGGAATTCTATTCCGACCCCTATATCAAAATCTTGCCTATCAACCGGAAAATGCCAAAATTCCAATTTCGCCAATTCAAGCCTAAATCTACTCCGGACCTCCAAAACACATGTCGATCATGCTCCCAAGTCTCAAATTACCTCCCGAATCTATCCTAACCCTCGGAACTCACATCTAAGCCCTTTAACACATAAGTCAATATCTGGTTGACTTTTCCAACTTAAGCTTCCTCAAAAGAGACTAAGTGTCTCAAACTTCACCAAAACCTTTCCGAACCCGAGCCAACCAACCCAATCACACAAAGAACCGATAAACAAAGCAATAAGAAGCAGAAATTGGGGAAACAGAGTCGTAACTTATGAGACAACTGGCCGGGTCATCACAAGTGCAATCTTCTGTTAGAAGTTTGATTGTTAGAACATCTCCAAAGAGGAGACTACCATCAAGAGTTCCTTCGCAGGACATTGAATGATTATATTGCAAGTCATCACCCAAAAGGATGACATACGCTCCTGAAAGATTCGCATATCCTGCAAATGTTGAAGGATAGGTATGCATTTTTTCCAATCTGATTGACAAAGAGGTAAACTGGATGTTCGAGTGGTTTCCCAGCAAGGAGTTCATAATTAGGTCTAAGAAGTCCACCCATTTGGTGTTGAGCGGATTGCAGGGCATTTACCCTTATGCTTCAATCAGGGTGATGAGGCAAGCTGGGAGAAAGCGGGTTATACCTTAGGTAGCCAACATGACACAATACAAGGCAGACTTCAAAGGGGTTGCCACTCCGTTCAAGTTCGAGGATCGAGATATATGGAACCAAAAGGTCATTGTAGATAGAGAGACTATAGAGCCTGATAGGTATCATGCTGGACATATGTACTACTACCTATCATGGCTAGAAGATTACATAACCTGGGATGTTAAATCGGGGATCAAGAGGAAATGAAGGATCATAGAGAAAGAGGCCGAAGCTCAGGTAAAGTACAAGAGGTTGCGCAAGAGGGTCTTCAAATCTGAGGCCAAGCACTTGGAACAACATATGATAGACATGGAAGCAATAAGGGAATGGGAAGACATAGCAAACAAGTTGACAGAAAGGTTGGAGCACTTAGAGCAAGGGTTGATGGAGCCGGAAGGGAAGATGAGGAAGTGGCTCTGGGACTGCCAAGGTATGGTCTATGATGAAGGAGGAAAGCTAGCAATGGCTTACTTATTGCTCGACATGTGCGATTTTGGGAAAGGGATCGATGGATCCAAGAAGGCAAGGGATGGAGAAGGTCCATCTAGGACCAAGTAGAATAGGAGAGTTTTATTTTATTGTTTTATAGTTATATTTCATTTAGATTCGATGTAATGAGGCCTTGTGCCATTAGTAACTCTATATTATTATTTTGATTCACTTATAGATTAGTTTGATTTGTTTTCGCATTAATGGGAAGAAGCAACATTGGCATAAATTTCTCCAAGTCTACTTGTCGCTTAGGCCTACCTCGGTCACAATGAGGTCCCAAAATTAGGATGTGAATCATTGCATGCCTTATATGCTATCTATTTAAATACTACAAGACTCTTTTATTTCGTCTTACTAACATGGCTACCTTTTGTTTTTATTTATTTTGATTATTCTCATTCCCAAAGGTTGGTTCGTGCACTACGTCAACATTTGCATACCACACCAGATGTAGAGGTCCTCCACCTCCCCCGTCCTAACAACATCAAAAATAATGGTAAAGGAAAGATGGACGATTTGAGTGGCAACAGGAAAGACAACGCTCATTTAGTAGAGAATGTGGAGACTTCAAGTGAAAGAAGTACATCGGGGCAAAATGAACTGGTTCTGCAGTTAGAGCAGAAGATTTTGGAGTTACAAGGTGAGCTTGAGAAGGTCTGCAACCTCGCTAACCTCTCCCTCACCTTAAACGTCCCCAACATCAATTGCCAAAATACCACCGCCTAAAACCAGCCACAGCCCCAGAATCCGTAACCCCAAGCTCCACAAAATTCCCCTATTACACAACAATACCACAACCCCACACTCCCATAAAACCTAAACCCTCCATCATTAAAAGCTCCTCAACGACATCCTCATGATACAACCCAAATACCCAAAAACTGCCACGTACCCTACTCCTCTAAGTGTACCACAACCTATCCACGATCTACCCCAGGCATCTATCAATGATCATCCATACACTCGAGTCCCTAGAACCTATAAAAGCAACCCCAAATACGTGAAAACTCTACCATACACCTCACAGCAAACATTATACATGTCTGAACCTACCGAAAAGGACTTGCTCATCAGGAACATGGCCGAAGAGTCAAAGAAGTTATCTAGAAGGGTCTAGGGAGGAAAGAGTATTGAAGGTTTGAATTATGAAGATTTGTGTATCCAACCGGATGGACATATTCAGGTTCAATATGAAGAATACCGGATGTTTTCTATAAATAGAATCTCAAGAAGAAACCTACAGAGACTATCCATGAGTATGTCACCCAACTAAGGTAAGGCTACCGCTGGAGGAGGAACAAATGAATAAGTTCTTCGTTGGAGCTCAGAACCCACAATACTATGAAACGATTGATGGACATAGAGAATCAAAAGTTCTCTGACATCTTCAAGTTAGGAGAAATTATTGAAGAGGGTATCAAGAGTAGCATGGTCGCCAACATCGAAGCTTTGCAGACCACTAATAAAGCTTTGTAGTCTGGAGGTATTTCTAAGAAGAAATAAGTGCATGCCTTGATGGTAGCCCAAGGGCCAAAGTCTCCCCTCGTCTATCAAACACCCCTACCAACATATCATACCTAACCCCCCAAAATACAATTATCCTACTACTACCTACCATACCTACAATACCCAACCAGCTTACTATCACTCATCTCCACCCACCCGTCAGAACTACCCTAAACCCCGACCCAACTTAGACCGCAGAGCTCTTAAACAATACACTCCTCTCACCGAACCAATAGCCCAATTGTACGAGAGGATGAAGGCCACCAAATATGTCACTCCCATTCCTACTGCCACATTTAAAACCCCTCGCAATGGGTCAACCCCAACAAAACGTGTGCCTATCATTGTGGCATGAAGGGACACACCATTGAAGAATGTCGCATGTTTAAAGATGAGATCCAGACATTGATTGATACTAAGGTAATACATGCGAAGGAATCCGCATCGAATATGTTGATACTCAATTTTGACCCTCCGTATTTTAAATTAGCTTCTACCTGTTTTCAAGTTAAAAAAATAATAAAATATAGTATTTTCACATTATTTAGCTTTATTAAAATTTATTGATAATTATTCCTCAATTCACAAAATATAGGATTTTTTATTATTTTATTGCAATTAGTTAAGTACTACAATTTTTGTGCATTTTTCTAAAACTCAAAATAATTTATTGATAATTGTCCTATTTTCAAATATTAGGATTTTTTTATCAGTTCATTATCATTTAAAAAATATAAAATAAGTACTACAATACTACTGTAATAGTTAGCATTTTCAAATAAATACCAAAAGTAATATTTTTAATTAAATAATTGTCTTTTAATTCGTAGCATAGTCTATTAACTATACGAAAACCAGTAGAAGTTATTTCAAAATACGGATCCAGTCCAGTCAAATTAATTTTTCGTCAAAATCCTACGTGAGAGGACATTTGATTTGACTAGACATTGATGTAATTAAAAAAAGGCATGGGGACTCATATTGATGTGACATTTTACCCAATAGGTAAAATCCCATAAAATATCTATATCCCTACAAACCCTAATAAAATAATTCACCCTCTCATTATGTCTATAACTCTTTACCCTCTCTTGACATTTTCCTCGAAATAGAGTACTTTATAAGGCTGCCCAGACTTCCTCTTTTGCGAACGCGGGATGACCATTGCGTCCACGATGATGAAAAATATTGGCTCCCAAAAATGCTCTACGCGTTCGCGGCACAAGCCTCGCGAACGCGATACCTACTGGAGGCATAATCTACGCGAACGCAACATCCAAAGTGCGAACGCAAAGAAAACAACATCAATACATTGCGAATGCAACACCCAAAGCGCGAACCCGAAGAACAGAATTCACCACTTCATAGAACACCTGACCGCGAACGCGAAGAACAAACCGTTTGCAACAAAAAAACCAACAAAACTGCCAAGTCCAAAAATTGATCCGTTTACCATCCGAAACTCACCCAAGGACCTCAGGACCTCAACCAAACATACCAACATATCCCATATCATCATTCAAACTTGTTCCAACTTTCGGAATGCTCAAAACAACATCAAAACACCAAATCATCATCTAATTCAAGCCTAAGAATTCCATAAATTTCGCTTTCGATCAAAAAGTATATCAAACCTCATCCGAATGACCTGAAATTTTGCACACACGTCAAAAATGATACAACGGACCGACTCCAACTTACCCATTCCGACCCCTATATCAAAATCTCACCTATCAACCGGAAAACGCCAAAATTCCAATTTCGCCAAATCAAGCCTAAACCTTCCACGGACCTCCAAAATATATTCCGATCACACTCCTAAGTCCCAAATCACCTAACGGAGCTAACCAAATCATAAAAATTCCAATCCGAGATCATATGCTAACAAGTCAAAAACTTGGTCAAACCTTTTAAATTTTAAGCTTCAAATTGAGAAATGTTCTTCCAAATTCATTTCGATTACCCTGAAAACCAAAATCGCCAATTTGCAAAAGTCATAATACATCACACGGGGCTCTTCATGCTCGAGAACTAGCAAGCGAAGTGTAAAAGCTCAAAACGACTGGTCAGGTCGTTACATCCTCCCTCACTTAAACATACGTTCGTCCTCGAATGTGCCTAGAGTTGTTCCAAAAGCCATCAAATCACTGTGTAACCTTACCATGCACATACCCGGGGGTGATCCCACGTCAATTTCACAATCCAACCTAGGCCATAAACCTTAAAACCACATTTTCACTTCTGAAATCATCTACAAGATCAGAACCTCACATATATACTCTGAATAAGCCCGAACAAGTTGTAACAAACCATACTTGTAGCCTCAGATGCTATTACATGATATACCACATAGCTCAAAATCTTGTAGCGATAACTTCTGATCACATCAGTTGCTCAGAATAACCGAATATCGATAATAAACCTCTTATCAAATAAAGCCCCATTCCAACACTTCTGTATACTACCAATGATAAAAGAAACACACTAATTCGTAATCATTTCTCAAATGAACCATTCATGAAGCTCCCTATCCTTTGGCAAGAACCATAGTAAATTTTTAAGCCGAACCTCAATATTATACTTCCAACATGTTGAAATCAAATCTGTTTATATTCATTCTAGATCCCAACAATCTCATCTAATCCAACACAACTACTCTGGTGACATGACACATCAATACCACCTAAAGCCACAACTCATGCAATCTGCACACTAATAAGCAACAATCCGAACGTACTCAAATCGTGAAAAATGACTCAAATGAGAGAGCTATACCGCAAGCTCACCAATACCACCACAACACAATGCTGAGAACCCATCAGGCATCGTAGAACCAGAACACACGAATCAACCCGAAGGATCATACCTCGACATAACTTCGCCGCAATGCACGACCCTATCCAAATACTGGTTCGCATGAGACGCCTCAAATCACCATGCTAAAAATCATCAACCAAGCGCAATTTGATGCCTAGCACCCAAAAGTGAATCACCATAACCATGGAGAAGCAAATGACGTAATGTCATATCAGTCCGAAAGAACATACACAATGCGCAACAAATCATGCAACGCCCAATTGCCCGTCTCGCTCAAATTCCGCTATAAAGCTCAAATGGAATCGCACCATATGTGCATATAACCCACAAATCACAACTCCTCGCAACACAGAAGAGTAACTCATAGATCACTCTAGAACACGGATAAGCTCAACAACAATCGAATTGCACATCTCTCAACAATAACAGTTCAGAGTCAATAATTCTGACCCGATGCAGAATACACATCCATAGTTGGGCCTACCAATGAACCACACATCAACTCTGGTCACCCACAACAGATAATAACCCTCCGAAGGTTCACAATAACTGAATCATAGCACATACTATCATCTGACTATCTTACCCACATCTTTATAGTCCACAACCGCGAAATAACCTGTTTATGAAAACTCCCAGTCTCCAAATCCATATAGCACATGAATCACCATATCTGAACCCAACTCCACCACCCAAATATCTAACACATTCCTACTACTCGATCATCCCACGAGGTGTACTTCTAAAAACATTTCTGTGCCACCAAGCAAACCTTGAATATCAGCAGTTGATCAGACAACATAGTGCCGCAATACCAATAAAGCATCCATAACTCAAACATATCGCCCTTTCTGAAATGTATATCCTCATCAAGTCACACCAATCAGTGATCTCATTTATCTAGTCATTTGAAGCTGTCCATGTTGCCTAAGAATTTATGACATTCCTTTCAAACTGAAACGTGACCTTACACATGCAAATCTCAACCCCGCACAACATACCTCATATACCATACCATCCTATGATAAATATGAGAACTTCATAATCCACTCCGAGCTACAAGTAACTACGTACTCAGCCAGCCAAGAACTTTTCCATTTGATCACATCTAGGAGAAAATCATTGTACATCCCATGTTACTCATGCCGGAGGAAAATATACATCTCTAACCGTGGTAGAAACCATCAAGAACTCTCCGAATTCCATTTGCACAAGACCAAACCATCAGAACTAAATTCCTCTAACTAAATCCAGCTATGCAGGCCATCAAAACCTACTACCAAGCTGTCCTAATTCTCTGAGTTCCTTCCGAATTACCTTCAGACTGATATGTTTCCTGGCTAGTACACCACTATCCCTAACTAAAACTTTCCCCACAAACTTTAGCTAAAATCACATCGCCCTAAGGCTCATAAACCCTCGCATTCCTCTAAAGCACCCCCAAAAGTACCACAGCCGAGATACCCGCTCTAGAAAGACCTTCTGTGAATCTAAAGTCATTACCTTAAACTTTCTAATACTGATGTGTAGAATCCATAAATGATATATAAATACCACGAGTCTTGACACCTTCCAATGCAAACCTCAGTTTCTAGCCAAATATATAACCCGAAAATCTCCAATTATTACATGAAAAATCTTGAACCCATTAGAACCATTCTCGAGAGTTGTCCACTCTGCTCAAACCTCACTTAGATTGATCAAACGGACCGGACGACCTATGCTCCATTAGCACTCCAATGTCGCAGAATGTAACCCCACCTTAATGCATCCAGATAGATTCCTGCTCTATGTACATTACATCCTTCACCAATAACAACTCAAGTCATTCCATAGATTCTTGTACGCCCATAAAGCATAACATAACCCCAATCCAAAATTTCCTTTATTTAGGTCATCCTAGATCTCAACCTCTGTAAGCCATAACTGATTCACCAGTATGCCCCAAACTGGAACCATCATAGCACATAATTGTGTAATCAACTAATCAATAGCAGACTCCCCTACTTGGATCAAAGCCATAGATCAAAACACACCATAACTCATAATGCATATACTCTATTACTGCCATAATACCAAAGTGAGATTAAACTCAACCCTTCATAAGCTTGTGTAACACAAACCCTCTAGTGCTTCATATCATTTGCAAACCTCGCGTTCACCCTTGAAACGGTCAAGACAACTTTTCTATGCGATCCAAACTCAAACTGCAGCACGTATAATTTCACTGATAAAAGAGGACTCACAACAACATCATAGGGACCCCGCAACTTCAGAACACTCCGCAAGAGACAATCCACTTGCTTAGCCTCAACTAACATCTCTCTATATTCCTCCATAATCATAACTATTACCTGGTCACTTACCCTTCCTGAGTCTGAGCTTATATCACGACATGAAATTTACTCCATTTCCAACTAGACAACATGAAAAAGATCATTCATCATGCCTATAACTCGGGCTATACATCAACTCACGATGAAAATCAAGCACCAGATAGTTCTTACTACCCCCAAGCAGACCCTTCTCGCCTCATCAAATCATACAAACACATCTCGCAGTCGCATCATACTCATCACATGGCTATCCAGCCATCCCTTCCCCTAATAGGGACACTTATCGATCATATAAATCCAAAAACACGCGCTCACAAATCAACAGCTCAGGGCTCAAGCTATAGGCAAAACTCGGCCTCAAGTCCTCCAGACTATCCCAACATCAACACACAGAAATCTTATCTCGCCCCTTGATCTGGGAATCACAGGCCATCGATGCACATCTGATACTGAGCGTTCATACGTGCATACGAACGCGTGGAAGGAATTTCAAGAGTTACATTTCAAGCTGAGTCAAGAAAGCACGACAAGAATTCAAGAATGTAAAGTTTTTCCTAAAGGTTCTGCAGCCTCCCAAGAATAAGTACAGACGTCTCCTTACCGATCCGCAAAACTCTACTAAACATGCTCATGACTCGTGAGATCTATGTAACCTATGCTCTGATACCAACTTGTCAAGACCCAAAACCGACCCGTTCGTGATGGCATCTATTGTAAAACTAGGCTAGCCGACACAACTTCCGAATCAACCATTATTCAATAACAGTTATTTTTATACCATTTATCAATCAATAATCTCGATGTATGTTTAAATGAAAAGTGAGGAATAAATACACAAGCCCGACATCAGGGTGTTACTAGTCATGAGCATCTACTACAACTATCTAACAACATCAAGACCAATATGGTCGAGAAAATTACAAGAATATATAAGGAGTAACAAGGAGGGAGAAAAGTAGGGTTGCGATCGCCAGGCAGCTACCTTGCTAACTCAGATGAAGCTGCCACCGAGCTTAGAAATACCTGAATCTGTAAACAAGGTGCATGGAGTAATGTGAGTACGCCAACTCAGTAAGTAATAAAAGTAAATAAAGTCTGAGTAGTAAGAAATCACATAAACCACCTCATAACACCACAAAGGATACTGCATGTTTTCCAAAACATGATACAAATCAAATCATTTCGTTCAACTCCCTTTTCGGGAAAAATCCTTTAAAAATGTCTTTCTAACAATTTCAGTAGAAGTTCAATGAAATTTATAGTGAAAGTGGTGAAAATCATAATCGGCCCCTCGGCCAAAACATAATTCGTATACAACCCCTTGTGTAAACAGAAATTCATAACCATCTCATAACTTAAAAATCTCAGTGGAAGTAACAAAGCCAAATCAGTGACTAAATTCCGAACACCTTGTAAAAACTTCAATTTAAAGGAAAGTTGTTTAAAAACATTTGTTTAACATTTTCAATAGAGGTTCGGTCTAAAGATGAGTGAAAGCAGTAATTAAATCAGCATATTCAATAAAAACTCACTTTAAGGAGGAGTGAAACTAGTAAGTTCTTAAACAAGCCCCTCAGGCAAATCATCATTTGTATACATGTATATATAGCCCCTCGGGCAAGCCTCTCAATCACTCATGACTCAACTCTTATCAATCAATGCTCATACTCAGCACTCACGCAGCCCGATCCATATATCGCTGCGGCGTGAAGCCCGATCCATATATATAGTCGACAGCGCTCACTGGGGGTGTGTAGACTCCGGAAGGGCTCCTAAAGCCCAAGCTCTATATTGCTGCGTACAGCCCAATCCAACGTATCGCTACAGTGTGCAGCCCGATCCAACATATCGTTGCGGCATGCAGCACGATATATATATATATATATATATATATATATATATATATATATATATATATATATATATATATATATATATATATATATATATTGTTGCGGCGTGTAGTCTGATACATAAATATCTAATACCCACAACCAGGCCCTCGGCCTCTCTCAGTCATTAACCTCACGATCAAACCCTCGGTCTATCTCAGTCATAACCTCATAATCAGCCCTTCAGCCTCTTTCAGCCATCAACCTCACGAGTCACTCGGACTATCAATAAAATACAGCATGACTGAGTACAATTATTAAGTCAAAACAATGAGGAACAATAGTTAAAAAGCCCCATATGGGTCCAAAACAGTTGGCACGAGGCCCAAATATGGCATTCTGCCCAAAACATAGCAATACTTTTTGAAATACAATGATACCAAACAGGTTTCAATCAAATACGTGACTTAACAGTCATATAGGACGGACCAATTTACAATTCTCAACGGTGCACAGCCCCACGCTCGTCATCTAGCGTGTGCCTCACCTCAAAGTAGCACAACGGTGTGATATCCGGGGTTTCATACCCTCAGGACAACATTTACAATTATTACTTACCTCAATCCGGTCCAAACTTTAGCCCGCGATTCCTTTGCCTCTCGAATCAGTCTCCAAATGCTCCGAATCTAACCAAAATCAGTTCCACATCATTAATACATGCTAAAGGAACAAAGCCCAAGCGAAAATAAATGAATTAACTCAAAAAATCTCGAAATTGGCCAAACCCAACCCCCGGGCCCACGTATCGGAATCTGATAAAAATTACATCAATAGAATCCTTATCCTCCCATGAGTCTATACATACCAAGAACATCAAAATCGGACCTCAAATGGCCCCTCAAATCCCCAATTCAATTCTCCAATTTTTCTTCCAATTTTCATTCCAAATTCCCAAATTAAATGAGAAAAATTAAGACAAAATCATGGTATTTAACCAAATTTGGGTGAAGAACACTTACCCCAATCACTCCTCTGAAAATTCCCTCCAAAATCATCTTCTCTTGAGCTCTATAGCTCCAAAAATGCAAAAATGGCCGAAATCCTCGAAATAGAATACTTTATAAGGCTGCCCAGGCTTCCTCTTTCGCAAATGCGGGACGACCATTGCGTCCGTGATGAAGAAAAATATCAGATCCCAAAAATGCTCTGCGCGTTCGCAACACAAGCCTCACGAATGCGATACCTACTGGAGACATAATCTACGCGAACGTGACATCCAAAGCGCGAACGTGAAGAACACAACATCAATACATCGCGAATGCGACACCCAAAGCGCGAACGTGAAGAAAATAATTCACCACTTCAGAGAACACCCTTTGCGATCGCGAGTCCCTGACCGCAAACGCGAAGAACAAATCGTCTGCAGCAAAAATGCTAGCAAAACTGCCAAGTCCAAAGTCCAAAAATTGATCTGTTTACCACCTGAAACTCACCCGAGACCCTTGGGACCTCAACCAGACATGCCAACATATCCCATATCATCGTTCAAACTTGTTCCAACCTTCGGAACGCTCAAAACGACATCAAAACACCAAATCATCATCTAATTCAAGCCTAAGAATTCCATAAACTTCCAAATTTCGTTTTCGATCAAAAAGTCTATCAAACCTCGTCCGAATGACCTGAAATTTTGCACACCCGTCACAAATGATACAACGGACCTACTCCAACTTCCGAAATTCTATTCCGACCCCTATATCAAAATCTCACCTATCAACCGAAAATCGCAAAAATTCCAATTTCGCCAATTCAAGCCTAAACCTTTCACGGACCTCCAAAATACATTCTGATCACGCTCTTAAGTCCCAAATAACCTAACGGAGCTAACCAAATCATAAAAATTCCAATCCGAGATCATATACTAACAAGTCAAAAATACAGTCAAACCTTTCAAATTTTATGCTTCAAACTGAGAATTGTTCTTCCAAATTCTTTGCGATTACCTGAAAACCAAAACCGACGATTTACATAAGTTATAAAACATCACACGGGGTTAGTCAAGCCCGAGAACTGGTGAGCAAAGTACAAAAGCTCAAAATAAACGGTCGGGTCTTTACACAAATTTCTTTTGGTGCATAGAGTTTTCCAATACGCGTATTCCTTTAAGGATACGGATAGAATCTTCTGGGAGTTTAAACTCTCATGGGAATATTGGCCTTTCGCATCCGATCAGCATTCTGCTACTGGTTTGCTATGAACTTGGTTCACTTGACTTTCATTTCTCTCTTCTGCATATCAGTGTAGTACCATACCAACCTGGAACATAAGACCTGGTTCTCAAATACTGTTTGTTAAACATCAAAACATAACTCCATGCTTAGCTCAACAAATTCTCCATTTTTTATGATGAGAAGGCCATGTGAAAATCAATCAACAACTTGCTTGGTTTTGCATCAGTTCCATGTTTGCACAAGGGGCTCGCCTTCCATTCATCGCAACCCTATAGATGGCTAGGCATAATTCATTTTAAAATGTGAAAACAGACAACTAAATTTTCCCTTTTGGCATCATCGAAAAAGTAAGACGTAAGTGAAGTCAATGAGAGATTGTAGTAATATAAAATTCATGGCCTCTTGGACTACACTAACATATCATCAGGAGCATAAATGAGTAATCAAATTAAAAGTTTGCCTAGATGCACATTTCAAAAATTTGCCAAAAGTCAGGAAATTTATATTCAATTTTTCTTAGTTATACCATGTACCACATTAATCTCAAAGGGCCTAAACCAAAAGATGGTTGAACAAACCCGTCAAATGGCCAACTACATCAAAATAGAACCGAAAATAATTCAGACACCAGCCATAGAGGGGCAGGACAAGGGTCTGACTGCGGACAGACTGAGAAACCTAAGAGGACTGATGACTAGCTTCTTTGCTGGAAGAGAGTTCACCCTGGATAAGACCCATAAGCATATTAAATCTAGTAGTAGAGGCTTCCTTCTCTTTTTTCATTTCCTCCTCCAATGAGATAATTCTTCTCTCATCTTCTCTTTTTCATCATTGGCAGTAGCCAACTCCTCCGTAAGGTTAGTGACCATAGTCTTACTTTTGGTCTCTGGTGATCTAGCAACACAAGCACACTCATTCAAGGTCTCATCATCAAACATGTCCTTTTTGGTTCCCTTTTTAGGTCCTCTTAGGGGAACTATAAAATGCTCAAACACCCTGGTCAAAAGAAACCCATATAGTAGAGCATGTGTACTTTTTTCTGGATCAGTAGCTATAGTATGAGGTTAATTGGTCTGTTATTATCAAGAACCTCCATCACTGTCAAATCCAAGTAAGTGGTCTTATGTCTTCTTTCGGATCGAGTCAGTATGTAGTTGTTCACAAACTCAAACAACAACTTGTGAACTGTTTTATCTCCCCCTTTCCTACCTTCCTTGTTATATACTTCTCCCTTTTTTGAGTATACTTGTTATTTAAGTACATGGCATCTACCTTCTCTCCCAACTCAGGCCACTCAGGCCTCACGTATGTATCAAAGCATCTACTGGCACATTCAGAATTTCCCCCAGTAATTTAGCATCAAGAACCAGGTCTACTCCCCTCACTTCAAAACTCATTGTGCCATCCTCCAGCATGTTGAGGTTTTTATAAAAGTGAAGCATTGCTTCACTATAAATGACTGAAAGTGGGCATAAAAATAGGTGCGTCCACCCCTGGACTCTTAACTTCTCCATCAACTCCTTCATCTTAAACATGGTCACAACAACTGGGTCAATTACTCAACCCTTGAGCATCATCAACCCAGCGAACCGCTCCTTTCTACCCACAATAGAAATTTTTCTCTAAGTCTTTTTTATACATTTGGAACTGGTTCCTTTATCATCTGGCTCGGAAACTACAACCTTATTCTTTTTTGAGGACTTCTCCTTGGGAGTGAATAAAGATGATTCAACCTTCTTCTTCCTTTTTCTTTGACGAGGGACTTTCTCCTCCCTTTCTTCTTCTTTTTCTTCTTCTTCTTATTCTTTTTCTTCTTCTTCTTCTTCTTCTTATTCTTCTTCTTCTTCTTCTTCTTCTTCTTCATCCTTTTCTCCACATACCATATCAACTTCCTCCACATCAGATCATCAACCAGTCTGAACCCATCTCTATCTTTCTTCTATATTTTGCTCTCCTCTAAGGCCTTCTCAAGTGCTGCCTCGCTTTTCTCTTCGGTTATATGTGTTCTTCCTCCCAGTGCGATAGACCCAAAGGTAAGACTGCTTTCTTTGACACATCCTTTACCCTCTTAAGCAGGGTTTCCTCTTCAAACTTCTTCCTCTCCTTCATCCTAGCAATCAAGTTCACCCGGACCTCATCATCACTGTCCTTACTACTGTCCTTCCCAACTTCTGATTCTCCTTTTTTTTCCTCTTTCTCTTTAGTGTTACTCCAATCAAGGGACTCAGATTTATTTTCCTGGATTAGCATTCAAAGAACCAGGTTCTTGAACCTGACCTGTTTCTTGTACAATCACATCTTCAGCATCTCTAAATACAGCAATTTCTCCCTCATACTGAACCTAGTTGTTGTCCATGGGCTTTTGGTACTTATACTCCGGCAGTAACACTCTCCCTTTGATATTTCTCCCTAGGTTCTCCCACTGTTTCTTCAGGTGTCTCCTCAATCACATCACAAATAATTTTATCACCCTCTTTCTCTTTCACCGACTCACCAACTTCAAGTGTTTTTGCTTGAATCTCAACTTCTTCTTCCTCACTCAGCTTTTCACTGACCACCTTTTATGCATGTTCAATACTAACCTCTTGCTCACGTTCAATGTTTGCTTCTTCCTAAATTTGTGGCTCCTCCACACCTAGGTTTCCACCCTCAGATCCTTTACTTTCTTCTTTATCGAAGTAGTCAACCAGTCCAGTGAAATTTTTTGGGGCTTTTGGTGGAGAGGATGGTTCTTGGGAAGACTCGATTTGGGTGGTTGTGGAAACAAATATAGTAGGGTTAGGAGTAGGGGTTTTGTCAAGAATTTTAGAGGAAATTTTGGTAGTGAGTTCGTCATTTTAGTGTGTTTTGTGATTTTGAAGGAAGAAGGAAACTAGGGTTTTTCTTCATTCAAGCATGGAAATTTCTTGACTGATTTTTATCAGATTAGAGGGGAATGGAGAGAAGAGGATTTTATAGAGGATGATTTCAGCCTTGATTTTTCTTTTAATTTATCCTAATCTAGTTCTAAAAAGGGAAAGAGGATACCTGTCATATTTTGAAATTTAAAACTGGCAGTTAGGGAATTTGATTTGGCAGCAGAGACATGTACAAGAAAATTTAGGAAACTGGTCCCGACTACACACGAGCTAGAGCTAATCACAATTACCCTATGACTTGATAGGTTTATTTTGGAACCTGGTTCACTTTTAATTTCTTAGGGTTAGAGAGATTGGGTTACATAGTACAAGAAAAGTGAGTGTGAACTTTGTTTGAATGACGTGGCAGTTTAACATTTAAGTACAATAATCAATTGGAAAGGTGGTGCATACCTGGGTGTCGTACAATCAGGTTCTTTGACTAATTTTCTCAATCTTGGTTGAGAGAACTTTTATTTGTCCAGGATTTTGCCATTAGATTACGTATCCATGCCCTAGAATCAATATCATATGTTCATACTTGTTACAATATAAGACTGAGTTATACATTATTATACATATTTACTTGCTAGAATCAATATCATATGTGCATACTTGTTATAATATGAGTTAAATATTATTCTACATATTTACTTACTGGACAAATTATTTAGACATAGCCAATCATTGAGGGAAGTCAAGAATTTTCTAATCCATTTTGATCAAGACAAGCTCTAGCAGTTTCTTTCAAAGTGATCCATGCTCAAGCTTTGGTGAATATGTCCGCAATCTGCTCCTCTATCTTGCAAAACTCCATAGAGATGTGACATTTCTCAATATTGTCTCTCAATAAGTGGTGCCTCACATTAATATGTTTGATTCCCTTGTGATGAACCGAGTTCTTAGATATATTCATAGCACTTGTATTGTCACAAAATATGGCGACCCTTTCAAATATCACCCCATAGTATTCCAGTTGTTTCTTAATCCATTATAGTTGAGCACAACATGATGCAGCTGCTACATACTCAGCTTCAGTAGTTGACAAAGACATTGAATTTTATTTCTTATATTCCTATGAGATTGAGCATGACCCAAGAAAGTGAGTCATCCTTGATGTGCTCTTCTTGCCCACCAAGTATCCAACATAGTCAGCATTTGCATATCCAATCAATTTCAATGAGTCTCCAGTTGGGCACCAAAGAACCAGGTTTTGAGTTTCTTTAAGATATCTCAAGATTATTTTAAAAGCCTTCAAGTGCGATTCTTTTGGACTTGATTGGAACCTTGCACACAACCCCACATTGTACACAACATCAGACCTACTTGCAATCAAGTAGAGTAAGGATCCAATTATACCTCTGTATTCCTTTTCGTCAATAAAGGTACAAAGTTCATCTATATCCAACATGGTTGCAGTGGCAATGAGAGTATCAATCGTCTTTGCATTGTCCATAGCAAACCTTTTGAGTAACTCCTTGATGTATTTCTGTTGGCGTATCATGGTTCCCTTTTGCATCTTCTTAACTTGAAGCCCAATGAAGAACTTTAATTCTCCTATCATACTCATTTAAAATTCACTTCCCATCAGTTCGGCAAATGCATTGCATAAATATTTGTTCATGGATCCAAAATTAATGCCATCATATATATTTGAACTATCACCAGTTCTTGCCACTTCTCAATAGGAATAACATGTTGTCAATATTGCCTCGTGATAACCCATTCCTCAAGAGAAACGTTGACGATCTCTCATTCCAAGATCTTGGTGCCTATTTTAAGCCATACAATGCCCTTGTCCCATTTGTACACGTGATCTGGGAACTCATGACTTTTAAAACCTGGAGGTTGTCTCACAAGCACTTCTTCTTTCAAGTACCCATTTAGGAAGGCACTCTTCACATTCATTTAATACAGTTTGAAACCCATGTATGATACAAAGTCAATGAGTATGAGTATTGCCTCCATCATGGCAACAAGAGAAAACATTCAATTATAGTCGATCCATTCTTCTTAATTGTAACCTTGTACAACAGATCTTGCCTTATTTCTGATAATGTTTCCTTGATCATCAAGCTTGTTCTTGAACACCCACCTAGTTCCAATGATTGCTCTGTCTATTGGGTTGGAAAACAAGTGCCAAACTTTGTTTCTATCAAACTGATTTAGCTCCTCCTATATGGTCACTATCCAATCTGCATCTCCAAGAGCTTCTTTAATGTTCTTAGGATCCACCATACATATATAGGTTGAGAAGGTAATCATGTTTTTGAATTTTAATTTGGTCACCATTCTAGAGTCAACTGGTGTAAGCACATTGGTGTGTGGATGGGAGCTTTGATATTTCCAAGCCCTTGTGTGTAGACCTTGAGTGCCAATGTTTCCTTCATGCTCAACAGTGGAACCAGGTGCTAAGCTTTTTGTTTGATTTTCTTGATTTGTTCCCCCTATCTATGTACATCTTGAACAGCTTCCAGAGGACCTGGTTCTTGCTCTGGTTTAGCGGCAACCTTTAGTAGTCCATGGAGTGACTATTCCTCACTATTTTTAGTAGGACCAAACTCGCCATCATCAACAACCAGTATACCTTTCTCAGCCAAATGGTTAGATTCATCAAAAATTAGATGAATACTTTCTTCAACACACTTCCTTCTTTTATTGTACACTTTATAAACTTTACTATGTTGTGCATAACCCAGAAAGACACCCTCATTATTTTTAGCATCAAACTTTCCTAGAGCCTCTTTGCCATTATTGTGTACAAAACCTCTTTGCCATTATTGTGTACAAAACACTTGCTTTCAAAGGCTCTTAGGTGGATTGCATTTGGTTTTCTGCTCTTAAATAAGTCATAGGGTGTCTTATCAATTATTGGCCTAATCATGCACCTATTTATGATATAGCATTCAGTGTTCACAGCTTCAGCCAAAAATTTTTGGAAGTCCACTACTGATTAACATAGTTCTGGCTATGTCCTCTAGAGTTCTATTTTTTCTTATACAACACAATTCTGTTGTAGTATTGTAGGAGTAGAGAAATTACGATCTATGTCATTTCCAACACAAAACTCTAGGAAGTTAACATTTTCAAATTAAGTTCCATGGTCAAATCTAATGCTAGCTACATGATTGTTCATTTTTCTTTGCAGTTTCTTCAAAAAAGTCACAAACATATCATATGTTTCATCCTTATTTACCAGAAATATAGTCCATGTAAATCTAGAATAATCATCAACAATTACATGCACATACCTCTTTCCACCTCAATTCTAAACCCTCATTGGTCCACATATGTCCATGTAAAATAGTTCCAGAGATCGATAGGTCCTTACCACTTACTTGGATTTGAATGATGATTTGACCTGCTTACCTTTTGCACAAATATCACACATTTTATCTTCCTTGAATTTTTACTTGAGCAGCACAAGGACCAGATCCTGAGAGTTCATTTTTAGGTGACGACGTGATATCAGTTTTTAAATGTTTTTGTGCCTTTTTCTCTAGAGAACCAAGTTTCCAGAATTTTCATTTGTAGTCGTACAATTCTTAGAAGTAATGACCTTTTATCACATATTTGAGACACTCAACAAGTTGCACTCCTTTATACATTTTTAAAAGTATGAGAATGGGACTTATAAACCTTATATATGCTGATTATATTTCTCTTTTTACCATTTCCAAAGCCCAAACTCCCTCCTTGATAGGCTCTTAGTAAGAGGAAATTGTCTATATTTATGGTCATGTGGCGAGAGCAAGCACTGCCGACAAACTATAAATTTTTACTTTGTAAGGATCCAAATCGCACCAAAGGGGCTATGATGATACCTAATCTCTAAGGCTAGGTAACCCTGTCACAAAAATAATAACAAGAAAAATATAACAACTTCAAATTAACAAAAACTGCAAAAACTGATAGTACCGCCAAATGTGGATACAACAATCAACATCCCAAAATCCGGTAATACTAAGTCATAAGCTCGAAATGGAATACATATCAAGTATCGAAGCATACAATACTGTTTGAGATACATAAATAGTAGAAATAAAGGAAAAAGGGTGACTCTGAGGTATGCGAACGAAATAGCACAGATACCTTGAAGTCTCCAATAAGCTCAAGCATGCCTCTCTTGTGATCCGCTCGATCAGGAGTACCTCGATCTACACAAAGAATGTGCATAAGCATAGTATGAGCACACCAATGTTAGTACCCAATAAATATCAAGACTAACCTCGGTAAAATAGTGACGAAGTTCAAGTCATGTGATACTTACTTGTTAATAACCTGTACATATCAATAACTGAAAACGGAATAAATAAGGGAAAGCCATGACAACCATCTCGTAGAGAATGTAATAGCAACTCAGTGTAGAAAAACCCATCTCCGTTAACAAAACATCAAAATGAGTAGGGTGTGTGATAGCATATCAAATTCAACTAACAACTCACAACTAAATGCAAAACGTGAACTTTTGATAAATAAGTATGCGATCAAAACATCAACCTCGATTCAACACATAATCAACATCAATAAAGACACCCCTAAATCATCATATAACATCACCAACAAGCCACCTTTATTTCGGCTCAAACGCACATAACAATGAAATACCTCTCTTATTTCGGTACATGCGCATATCACCACCCTTATTTTTCCACGTAGGAAATTCGAGAAAATGCCACCCTTATTTCACCCCACATTAACTACAACAGAAACAATCACGAAGATCTTGTGCTGACACCCCCAATCAATATACCCAATACGCTCGTATGTACCACAATAACACAAAATAGTAGCACCAACATTTCATCAAGATATAAGCTCAGAACTCATCATCAAAGTGCACAAGGACATAACAAACAAACATAACAGTGTGGATAGGTGTTTAACCAATAAAGTATGACTATGGTTAAGTCAAGTATAGTGATCATAATCATGTAGTCACAAAGTGGTTTAAGAATATTTCATATAGAAAATAACCCCAAATCAAGACATATTAATAGCCTAGAGTCTAATCCGGCCATAAGCCACACATACACCTGTATACACGCTCATCTCCTTGTGTGCACTTCGCTTTTCACATAACACAAATAGGCAATTAAGCCCAAATCCTAATGGGTATACCCCCACATAAAGTTAGGCAAGATACTTACCTCAAACAAGGCAATTCAATATTCCAAAAATTCTTTCCTTTAAAATTTATCTCCATCTAGCTCAAATCTAGCCAAAAATGATTCTATAATATCAAACAATGCTAAATGAATCAATTCCAAATAATAAAGTTCCAATCTTTAAATTTCGAAAAAGTCGACAAAAGTCAACCCCAGGCCCACCCGGTCAAAACCCGAGTCAAAGAGTAGATCTTGATTTGACATATCCCATGATTCCAAATATATAATATATTTTCAAAATCGATTCAAAATCAACTCTCAAATCCCAAATTTTTATTTTGCAAAAAATTCCCAAAAATTCCTTTCAAATTCCACGATTTAGGTGTAAAAATCTGTAGGAAATCAAGTTATGTCACGACCCCAAACCCGGACCCGATTGTGATGGCGCCTATCGTGAAATAAGGCTAGTGAACACAACTCCCAATTCATTTTTAAAAGTTATAATAGTTCAATTTAAATCATTAACAGGTGATAAATCCCAAAATAAGTGTAATATAACAAACGCGGAAATAAACACAGTCCGACACTGGGGTGTCACCAGTCATGAGCATCTAACATAAGTCTAAGAGTATGGAGAAGGGACTACACAGTCTATTACAGAATCCAGTATAAGGGAAAATAAAGATAAGAGGGAGAAACACTAGGTTGCGAACGCCGAGCAACTACCTAGTGAACTCCAAAATAGCCCGCTAGGAGCAGTCAACCCTCACTAGCAAGACCCAAGGCTCCTGTATATGCACACAGAGTGCAAGGAGTAATGTGAGTATGCCAACTTAGTGAGTAATAAAAGTAAAGGCAGCTGAGCGATAAGAAAACACGTAAAACACACCACAATGCTACAAAGAGGCAGTATAAACTCAATACAAAGCAATAGCATAGTGAAAACTTGTAAAAACACCTCAGTCCAGTAAAGTCCTCTTTAAAACATCTTTTAACAGTTAAACAAGTGAATGAAAAGTAGCGAGAAAAGATAAACTTATAAAATCAGCCCCTCGGGCACAATAGCAATAGAATCAGCCTCTCGGGCAATAACATGAAACAACATCAGACCCTTGGGCAATATCACATATAAGACTGGGTACCCACGCTCACTAGGTGTGTACAAACTCCGGGAAAGGTCTCTTACGGTCCAAGCGCAATATCAAGCCATCTCGTGGCATAATCAAATAGGCTCTCGGCCTCATATCAAGCCACCTTGTGGCGTACAACTCAGGCCCTCGGCCTCATAATCATGAATCAGCTCAATACCGTTGTGGCGCGCAGCCCGTTCCTAAAATAGCCTCACAACACAGGCCCTTGGCCCTACTCAGTCAAAAATCTCTAAAAGCCACTCGGGCACAGTAAAATATGATGCTCAGCTCAAAATATCATTTATGATGTCAAAACAGAGTAAACATGGCTGAGTTATAAAAATAGTAGAATATAGCATGACTGATTACAAGTATAAAGTCAAAATAGTGAGGAATAGTAGTAAAAATCCCCTAAGGGTCCAAAACAGTTGGCACGAGGCCCAAATAAGGCATTCATCCCAAAACATGATGATAACAAACAATTATCAATCAAATACGCAGTAAAACAATTATTTGGGATGGACTAAGTCTCAATCCCCAATAGTGCACGACCCCACGCTCGTCATCTAGCATGTGCGTCACCTCAATATAGCACAACGATTTAAAATCTGGGGTTTCATACCCTCAGGACAACATTTACAATCATTACTCAGCTCTATCTGGTCCAAACTCTAGCCCGCGATGCCTTTGCCTCTTGAATCGGCCTCCGGATGCTCCAAATCTAAACAAAATCAGTGCACAACCATAAAAATATGCTAAGGGAACAAAGCCCATCTGAAAGAAATCAAATTACAACACAAATCACGAAATTGGCCAAGCCCGACCCCTGGGCCCTAGTCTCAGAATCCGATATATTATATCAATAGACTCTTTATCACTCCCCGAGTTCATTCATAACAAAAGCACAAAAATCTAACCACATAGCCCTAGTTCTTCAATATTTAACCAATATTTAACCACATTAAATCTAACCAATTTTAGGTCACCAATTACAAGCCCTAGTTCTTCAATATTTGGGCTTAAATTCTATTAATGCCATGATTAATTAGGTAGAAATCACATTAGGATTTAGTATTAAGTCCATAAATCTTACCTCCAAGTGTTCCCCCTTGATTCCATCATCAATTCTCTTCAAAAAGCTTCAAAATTGCCCAAAAATGGAGGAACTTAGGCTAAAAATCGCGGATATGGCTTTTTCAATCATTCTGCCCAGTTATTTCAAATCCTTATTTGCGAACTCGGTCAAAGCCTCGCGTTCGCGAAGCACAAACTTAAGTTGACCATTTTACCTTCATCGCAAACGCGACCAAATGCACGTGAACGTGGCCACCCACTCGCGAACGCGAAGACTAATCTGACCTGGACCCAGCTGCTTGCCTTTCCTCTACGCGAACGCGACTAACCCCTCGCGAACGCGATGACCATTGAGCTCAACCTTTCGCGATCAAGGGACCTGCTTCGCGAACGCGAAGGCCAACTTCATAGCCTCCCATACTAACCCTTCGCGAACGAGAGGGTCCACTTGCGAACGCGAAGGCTAAAATTCTGCAACACTCACAACAGATTTTCTACAATTTTATTCAACTTGAAATGATCCGTTTAACCACCCAAAACTTACCCGAGGCCCTAAAGACCTCAACTAAACATGCCAACCTATCCCATAACATCATTCAAACTTGTTCCAACCTTCAGAATGCTCAAAACAACATCACAACACCAAATTTGCATCGGATTCAAGCCTAAGAATTCCAGAATCTTCCAAATTCCGCTTTCGATCAAAAAGTCTATCAAACCACGTCCGAATGACCTGAAATTTTGCGCACACATCTTAAATGACACAACAAACCTATTGCAACTCCCAGAATTCTATTCCGAACCTTATATCAAAATCACACCTACCAACCGGAAAACACCAAAATTCCAATTTTTGCCAATTCAAGCCTAAATCTACTCTGTACCTCCAAAACATATTCCGATCATGCTCCTAAGTCCCAAATCACCTCTCGAAGATATCTGAAGCATCGGAATTCACATCTGAGGCCAATATCACATAAGTCAACATCTAGTTGGCTTTTCCAACTTAAGCTTACTCAAAAGAGACTAAGTGCCTCAAACCTTACCAAAACCTCTATGAACCCGAGCCAACCAACCTGATAATACATAATACCACTGAACAAAGCAATAAGAAGTAGAAATGGGGAAAATAGAGCAGTAACTCATGAAACAACCGGCCGGGTCGTTACATCCTCCCCCTCTTAAACAAATATTCGTCCTCGAACGGGTCAAGAAACATACCTGAAGCCTTAAATATGTGAGGATATCTACTCCACATCTCCCGCTCGGTCTCCCAGGTAGCCTCCGCTCTGGGCCGACCTCTCCACCGCACTTTCACTGAAGCTATATCCTTTGACCTCAACTTTCGAACCTGACGCTCCAAAATAGCCACTGGCTCCACATCATAAGTCAAATCATCATCTAACTGAACCGTGCTGAAGTCCAAAACATGAGACGGATCAACAATATACTTCCAGAGCATAGAAACATGAAATACCGAATGCACATTCGAAAAGCTGGGTGGAAAAGCAAGCTCATAAGCCACCTCCCCAAACCTCTGAAGCACCTCAAAAGGCCCAATGAACCGAGGACTCAATTTACTTTTCTTCCCAAATCTCATAAACCATTCATGGGTGAAACCTTTAACAAAACCTTCTCGCCAACCATGTAGGACACATCCCGAACCTTTCTGTTAACATAACTCTTCTGTATCGACTACACTATACGAAGCCACTCCTGAATCACTTTCACCTTGTCTAAAGCATCCTGCACCAAGTCTGTACCCAATAGTTTAGCCACACCCAGCTCAGACCAACCAACTAGAGATCTACACCGCCTCCCATACAAAGCCTCAAATGGAGCCATCTGAATACTCGACCGGTAGCTATTGTTATAAGCAAACTCTGCGAGCGGTAGAAACTGATCCCATGACCCTCCGAAATCAATGACATAAGCTTGTAACATGTCTTCCAATATCTAAATAGTGCACTCGGACTGCCCGTCCATCTGAGGGTGAAAAGCTATGCTCAACTCAACCTGAGTACCCAACTTTTGCTGCACAGACCTCCAAAACTATGAGGTAAACTGAGTGCCTCTATCTGAAATGATGTAAACTGGGATACCATGCAAACGAACAATCTCCCGGATATAGATCTCTGCCAACCGCTCTGAAGAATAGGTAGTACACACAAGAATGAAGTGCGCAGACTTGGTCAGCTGATCCACAATCACCCAAATAGCATCGAACTTCTTCAAAGTCCATGGGAGCCCAACTACAAAGTCCATGGTTATGTGCTCCCACTTCCACTCTAGAATATCCATCTGCTGAAGTAAGCCACCCGGTCTCTAATACTCATATTTTACCTGCTGACAATTGAGACACTGAGCTACAAATCCCACAATGTCCTTCTTCATTCTCCTCCACCAATAATGTTGTCTCAGATCCTGATACATCTTCGTGGTACCCGGATGAATGGAATACCGCGAGCTATGGGCCTCCTCCAGAATCAGCTCCCGAAGCCCATCTACATTGGGCACACATATCCGGCCTTGCATCCTTAACACCCCATCATCATTAATAGTCACATCTTTGGCATCATCGTACTGAATTCTATCCTTAAGGACAAGCAAATGAGGATCATCATACTGGCGCTCTATGATGCGATCATATAAGGAAGACCGAGAAATC